>NC_088410.1:93678752-93806252 GCF_034236695.1 Oncorhynchus nerka
GGGAGAGAGGAAGTAGAGAGAGGCGCACGGTAGGGAGAGAGCGGAAGGTAGGGAGAGAGGCGTACGGTAGGAAGAGAGGAAGTAGGGAGAGAGGCGTACGGTAGGAAGAGAGGAAGTAGAGAGAGAGGCGTACGGTAGGAAGAGAGGAAGTAGAGAGAGAGGCGTCGGTAGGAGAGAGAGGAAGTAGAGAGAGGCGTACGGTAGGGAGAGAGGAAGTAGAGAGAGAGGCGTACGGTAGGGAGAGAGCGACAGTAGGGAGAGAGGGAAGTAGAGAGAGGGCGTACGGTAGGGAGAGAGAGGAGAGGCGTCGGAGGGAGAGAGAGGCGTACGTAGGAAGAGAGGAAGTAGAGAGAGAGGCGTAGGAAGAGAGGAAGAGAGAGAGAGAGCGTACGGTAGGGAGAGAGAGGAAGTAGGGAGAGAGGCGTACGGTAGGGAGAGAGGAAGTAGGGAGAGAGGCGTACGGTAGGGAGAGAGGAAGTAGAGAGAGAGGCGTACGGTAGGGAGAGAGGCGTACAGTAGGGAGAGAGGAAGTAGAGAGAGAGGCGTACGGTAGGGAGAGAGGCGTACGGTAGGAAGAGAGGAAGTAGAGAGAGAGGCGTACGGTAGGAAGAGAGGAAGTAGGGAGAGAGGCGTACGGTAGGAGAGAGGAAGTAGAGAGAGAGGCGTACGGTAGTGAGAGAGGAAGTAGGGAGAGAGGCGTACGGTAGGAAGAGAGGAAGTAGAGAGAGAGGCGTACGGTAGGGAGAGAGGAAGTAGAGAGAGAGGCGTACGGTAGGGAGAGAGGAAGTAGGGAGAGAGGCGTACGGTAGGGAGAGAGGAAGTAGGGAGAGAGGCGTACGGTAGGGAGAGAGGAAGTAGAGAGAGAGGCGTACGGTAGGGAGAGAGGAAGTAGGGAGAGAGGCGTACGGTAGGGAGAGAGGAAGTAGAGAGAGAGGCGTACGGTAGGGAGAGAGGAAGTAGGGAGAGAGGCGTACGGTAGGGAGAGAGGCGTACGGTATGGAGAGAGGAAGTAGGGAGAGAGGCGTACGGTAGGAAGAGAGGAAGTAGAGAGAGAGGCGTACGGTAGGAAGAGAGGAAGTAGGAAGAGAGGCGTACGGTAGGAAGAGAGGAAGTAGGGAGAGAGGCGTACGGTAGGGAGAGAGGAAGTAGGGAGAGAGGCGTACGGTAGGGAGAGAGGAAGTAGAGAGAGAGGCGTACGGTAGGAAGAGAGGAAGTAGGGAGAGAGGCGTACGGTAGGAAGAGAGGAAGTAGGGAGAGAGGCGTACGGTAGGGAGAGAGGAAGTAGAGAGAGAGGCGTACGAAGAGGGAGAGAGGAGGAGTAGGGAGAGAGGCGTCGGTAGGAAGAGAGGAAGTAGGAGAGAGGCGTACGGTAGGAAGAGAGGAAGTAGAGAGAGAGGCGTAGTAGGGAGAGAGAAGGAAGAGAGGAAGTAGGGAGAGAGGCGTACGGTAGGAGAGAGGAAGTAGAGAGAGATGCGTACGGTAGGAAGAGAGGAAGTAGAGAGAGAGGCGTACGGTAGGGAGAGAGGAAGTAGAGAGAGAGGCGTACGGTAAGGAGAGAGGAAGTAGGGAGAGAGGCGTACAGTAGGAAGAGAGGAAGTAGGGAGAGAGGCGTACGGTAGGGAGAGAGGAAGTAGGGAGAGAGGCGTACGGTAGGGAGAGAGGAAGTAGAGAGAGAGGCGTACGGTAGGAAGAGAGGAAGTAGAGAGAGAGGCGTACGGTAGGGAGAGAGGAAGTAGGGAGAGAGGCGTACGGTAGGGAGAGAGAGAAAGTAGAGAGAGAGGAGCACGTAGGGAGAGAGGCATGATAGGGAGAGAGAGGAAGTAGGGAGAGAGGCGTACGGTAGGGAGAGAGGAAGTAGGGAGAGAGGCGTACGGTAGGAAGAGAGGAAGTAGAGAGAGAGGCGTACGGTAGGAAGAGAGAGAGGAGAGAGGGCGTACGGTAGGGAGAGAGGAAGTAGAGAGAGAGGCGTACGGTAGGGAGAGAGGAAGTAGGGAGAGAGGCGTACGGTAGGGAGAGAGGAAGTAGGGAGAGAGGCGTACGGAAAGGGAGAGAGGCGTACGGTAGGGAGAGAGGAAGTAGGGAGAGAGGCGTACGGAAAGGGAGAGAGGCGTACGGTAGGAAGAGAGGAAGTAGAGAGAGAGGCGTACGGTAGGAAGAGAGGAAGTAGGGAGAGAGGCGTACGGTAGGGAGAGAGGAAGTAGGGAGAGAGGCGTACGGTAGGAGAGAGGAAGTAGGGAGAGAGGCGTGACGGTAGGAAGAGAGGAAGGTAGGGAGAGAGGCGTACGGTAGGAGAGAGGAAGTAGAGAGAGAGGCGTACGGTAGGGAGAGAGGAAGTAGAGAGAGAGGCGTACGGTAGGAGAGAGAGGAAGTAGGGAGAGAGGCGTACGGTAGGGAGAGAGGAAGTAGAGAGAGAGGCGTACGGTAGGGAGAGAGGAAGTAGGGAGAGAGGCGTACGGTAGGGAGAGAGGAAGTAGGGAGAGAGGCGTACGGTAGGGAGAGAGGAAGTAGGGAGAGAGGCGTACGGTAGGGAGAGAGGCGTACGGTATGGAGAGAGAGGAAGTAGGAGAGAGGCGTACGGTAGGAAGAGGAAGTAGAGAGAGAGCGTACGGTAGGAAGAGAGGAAGTAGAGAGAGAGGCGTACGGTAGGGAGAGAGGAAGTAGAGAGAGAGGCGTACGGTAGGGAGAGAGGAAGTAGGGAGAGAGGCGTACGGTAGGGAGAGAGGAAGTAGAGAGAGAGGCGTACGGTAGGGAGAGAGGAAGTAGGGAGAGAGGCGTACGGTAGGAAGAGAGGAAGTAGAGAGAGAGGCGTACGGTAGTGAGAGAGGAAGTAGAGAGAGAGAGGAAGTAGGGAGAGAGGCGTACGGTAGGGAGAGAGGAAGTAGGGAGAGTGGCGTACGGTAGGGAGAGAGGCGTACGGTAGGGAGAGAGGAAGTAGGGAGAGAGGCGTACGGTAGGAAGAGAGGAAGTAGGGAGAGAGGCGTACGGTAGGGAGAGAGGAAGTAGGGAGAGAGGCGTACGGTAGGGAGAGAGGCGTACGGTAGGACGAGAGGAAGTAGGGAGAGAGGCGTACGGTAGGGAGAGAGGAAGTAGAGAGAGAGGCTTACGGTAGGGAGAGGAAGTAGGGAGAGAGGCGTATGGTAGGGAGAGAGGCGTTTGGGAGAGAGAGAAAGTAGGGAGAGAGAGCGTACGCTAGGGAGAGAGGAAGTAGGGAGAGAGGCGCACGGTAGGAGAGAGAGGAAGTAGGGAGAGAGCGTACGGGTAGGAGAGAGAGAAGTAGGGAGAGAGGCGTACGGTAGGGAGAGAGGAAGTAGGGAGAGAGGCGACGGTAGGGAGAGAGGCGTACTGTAGGAAGAGAGGAAGTAGGGAGAGAGGCGTACGGTAGGGAGAGAGAAGTAGAGAGAGAGCGTACGGTAGGGAGAGAGGAAGTAGGGAGAGAGGCGTACGGTAGTGAGAGAGGAAGTAGGGAGAGAGGCGTACGGTAGGGAGAGAGGAAGTAGGGAGAGAGGCGTACGGTAGGGAGAGAGGAAGTAGGGAGAGAGGCGTACGGTAGGAAGAGAGGAAGTAGGGAGAGAGGCGTACTGTAGGGAGAGAGGAAGTAGAGAGAGAGGCGTACGGTAGGGAGAGAGCGTCTGGTAGGAAGAGAGGAAGTAGAGAGAGGCGTACGGTAGGAAGAGAGGAAGTAGGGAGAGAGGCGTACGGTAGGGAGAGAGGAAGTAGAGAGAGAGCGTCTGATAGGGAGAGAGAAGTAGGGAGAGAGCGTCGGTAGGAAGAGAGGAAGTAGGGAGAGAGGCGTCGGTAGGGAGAGAGAAGAGGGAGTAGGTAGAGAGAGGCGTACGGTAGGGAGAGAGGAAGTAGGGAGAGAAGGCGACGGTAGGAAGAGAGAGAAGTAGAGGAGAGGCGTCTGGTAGGGAGAGGAAGTAGAGAGAGGCGTACGGGGGAGAGAGGAAGTAGGGAGAGAGGCGCACTGGGAGAGAGAGAAGTAGAGAGAGAGAGGCGTCGGTAGGAGAGAGGGAAGTAGGAGAGAGGCGTCTGGTAGGGAGAGAGGCGAGGTAGGAGAGAGGGCGTCTGAAGGAGAGAGAGAGGAAGTAGGTAGGGAGAGAGGCGTAGGGAAGAGAGGAAGTAGAGAGAGAGGCGTCGGTAGGAAGAGAGGAAGTAGGGAGAGAGGCGTACGGTAGGAAGAGAGGAAGTAGGGAGAGAGGAAAGTACTGAGGGAGAGAGGAAGTAGGGAGAGAGGCGTCTGGTAGGAGAGAGAGGAAGTAGAGAGAGAGCGTCGGTAGGAAGAGAGGAAGTAGGGAGAGAGGTCTGTACGGTAGGGAAGAGAGGAAGTAGAGAGAGAGGCGTACGGTAGGGAGAGAGGAAGTAGGGAGAGAGGCGCTGTAGGGAGAGAGGAAGTAGGGAGAGAGGCGTCTGGTAGGGAGAGAGAAGTAGAGAGAGAGGCGTCGGTCTGGAAGAGAGGAAGTAGGGAGAGAGGCGTACGGTAGGAAGAGAGGAAGTAGAGAGAGAGGCGTACGGTAGGGAGAGAGGAAGTAGGGAGAGAGGCGTACGGTAGGGAGAGAGGAAGTAGGGAGAGTGGCGTATGGTAGGGAGAGAGGCGTACGGTAGGGAGAGAGGAAGTAGGGAGAGAGGCGTACGGTAGGAAGAGAGGAAGTAGGGAGAGAGGCGTACGGTAGGGAGAGAGGAAGTAGGGAGAGAGGCGTACGGTAGGGAGAGAGGCGTACGGTAGGACGAGAGGAAGTAGGGAGAGAGGCGTACGGTAGGGAGAGAGGAAGTAGAGAGAGAGGCGTACGGTAGGGAGAGAGGAAGTAGGGAGAGAGGCGTATGGTAGGGAGAGAGGCGTTTGTTAGGGAGAGAGGAAGTAGGGAGAGAGGCGTACGGTAGGGAGAGAGGAAGTAGGGAGAGAGGCGTACGGTAGGAAGAGAGGAAGTAGGGAGAGAGGCGTACGCTAGGGAGAGAGGAAGTAGGGAGAGAGGCGTACGGTAGGGAGAGAGGAAGTAGGGAGAGAGGCGTACGGTAGGGAGAGAGGCGTACGGTAGGACGAGAGGAAGTAGGGAGAGAGGCGTACGGTAGGGAGAGAGGAAGTAGAGAGAGAGGCGTACGGTAGGGAGAGAGGAAGTAGGGAGAGAGGCGTACGGTAGGGAGAGAGGCGTATGGTAGGGAGAGAGGCGTACGGTAGGGAGAGAGGAAGTAGGGAGAGAGGCGTACGGTAGGGAGAGAGGAAGTAGGGAGAGAGGCGTACGGTAGGAAGAGAGGCGTACGGTAGGGAGAGAGGCGTACGGTAGGGAGAGAGGCACACGTAGAGAGAGAGGAAGTAGAGAGAGAGGCGTACGGTAGGAGAGAGAGGAAGTAGGGAGAGAGGCGTAGGGAGAGAGAGGTCGTGACGGTAGGGAGAGAGGAAGTAGGGAGAGAGGCGTACGGTAGGGAGAGAGAGGCGAGGGGAGAGGAGGGAGAGAGGCGTACGGTAGGAAGAGAGGAAGTAGGGAGAGAGGCGTACGGTAGGGAGAGAGGAAGTAGGGAGAGAGGCGTACGGTAGGGAGAGAGGAAGTAGGGAGAGAGGCGTACGGTAGGGAGAGAGGAAGTAGAGAGAGAGGCGTACGGTAGGGAGAGAGGAAGTAGGGAGAGAGGCGTATGGTAGGGAGAGGCGGTAGGGAGAGAGGAAGTAGGGAGAGAGGCGACGTAGGGAGAGAGGAAGTAGGGAGAGAGGCGTACGGTAGGAGAGAGGAAGTAGGGAGAGAGGCGTACGGTAGGAGAGAGAAGTAGGGAGAGAGGCGTACGGTAGGAGAGAGGAAGTAGGGAGAGAGGCGTACGGTAGGGAGAGAGGAAGAGGGAGAGAGGCGTACGTAGGGAGAGAGAAGTAGGAGAGAGGCGTACGGTAGGGAGAGAGGAAGTAGGGAGAGAGGCGTACGGTAGGGAGAGAGGAAGTAGAGAGAGAGGCGTACGGTAGGGAGAGAGGAAGTAGGGAGAGAGGCGTATGGTAGGGAGAGAGGCGTATGGTAGGGAGAGAGACGTACGGTAGGGAGAGAGGAAGTAGAGAGAGAGGCGTACGGTAGGGAGAGAGGAAGTAGGGAGAGAGGCGTACGGTAGGAAGAGAGACGTACGGTAGGGAGAGAGACGTACGGTAGGGAGAGAGGCACACGGTAGAGAGAGAGGAAGTAGAGAGAGAGGCGTACGGTAGGGAGAGAGACGTACGGTAGGGAGAGAGACGTACGGTAGGGAGAGAGGAAGTAGAGAGAGAGGCGTACGGTAGGGAGAGAGACGTACGGTAGGGAGAGAGGCGTACGAGACAGGGAGGGAGAGAGAGAGGCGTCTAGAAGAGAGGCGTAAGGTAGGGAGAGAGGCGAGGTAGGGAGAGAGGAAGTACGGTAGAGAGGCGTACGGTAGGAGAGAGGAAGTAGGGAGAGAGGCGTACGGTAGGGAGAGAGGAAGTAGAGAGAGAGGCGTACGGTAGGGAGAGAGGAAGTAGGGAGAGAGAAAGGGAGAGAGGCGTCGGTAGGGAGAGAGGAAGTAGGGAGAGGCGTACGGAAAGGGAGAGAGAAGTCGGTAGGAAGAGAGGAAGTAGAGAGAGAGGCGAGAGGAAGAGAGGAAGTAGGGAGAGAGGCGTACGTAGGAGAGAGGAAGTAGGGAGAGAGGCGTACGGTAGGGAGAGAGGAAGTAGGGAGAGAGGCGTACGGTAGGGAGAGAGGCGACGGAAGTAGAGGAGAGAGGAGAGGGAGAGAGGCACACGTAAGGAGAGAGGCACGGTAAGGAGAGAGACGGGTAAGAGAGAGGAAGAGGGAGAGAGCGCACGGTAGGGAGAGAGGAAGTAGAGAGAGAGGCGTACGGTAGGAGAGAGAGGGAAGTAGGGAGAGAGGCGTACGGTAGGAAGAGAGAAGTAGGGAGAGAGGCGTACGGAGAGAAGTAGAGAGAGGGTAGGGAGAGAGGAAGTAGGAGAGAGGCGTGACGGTAGGGAGAGAGGAAGTAGAGAGAGAGCGTCGGTAGGGAGAGAGGAAGGGGAGAGAGGCGTCTGGTAGGGAGAGAGGAAGTAGAGAGAGAGGCGTACGGTAGGGAGAGAGGAAGTAGGGAGAGAGGCGTACGGTAGGGAGAGGAAGTAGGAGAGAGGCGTCTGGTAGGGAGAGAGGAAGTAGGGAGAGGGCGAGAGGAAGTAGGGAGAGAGGCGTCGGTAGGGAGAGAGGGAAGTAGAGAGAGAGGCGTACGGTAGGGAGAGAGGAAGTAGGGAGAGAGGCGCACTGTAGGGAGAGAGGAAGTAGGGAGAGAGGCGTACGGTAGGGAGAGAGGAAGTAGGGAGAGAGGCACACGGTAGGAGAGAGAGGAACCTGATAGAGAGAGAGGCGATAGGGGAGAGAGAGACGTACGGTAGGGAGAGAGGCGTCGGTAGGGAGAGAGAAGTAGAGAGAGGCGTACGGTAGAGAGAGGAAGTAGAGAGGGAGAGAAGGCGATACGCTAGGGAGAGAGAGGCGTAGTAGGGAGAGAGGCACGACGGTAGGGAGAGAGGAGAAGGCGCACGGTAGGGAGAGGGAAGTAGGGAGAGAGGCGTCACGGTAGGGAGAGAGAGAAGTAGGAGAGAGAGGCGACGGTAGGAAGAGAGGAAGTAGAGAGAGAGGCGTCTGGTAGGGAGAGAGAAGAGGGAGAGAGGTCTACGGTAGGGGAGAGAGGCGTACGGTAGGGAGAGAGGCGTACGGTAGGGAGAGAGGCGTCTGGTAGGGAGAGACGAAGTAGGAGAGAGGCGTCGGTAGGGAGAGAGAGGAAAGGTAGGGAGAGAGGAACGTAGGGAGAGAGGCGTCTGGTAGGGAGAGAGGAAGTAGAGAGAGAGGCGTACGGTAGGGAGAGAGAGGAAGTAGGAGAGAGGCGTCACGGTAGGGAGAGAGGCGAGGAAGAGGAAGGGGAGAGAGGCGTACGGTAGGGAAGAGAGGAAGTAGAGAGAGAGGCGCACGGTAGGAGAGAGGAAGTAGAGAGAGAGGCGACGGTAGGAAGAGAGGAAGTAGGGAGAGAGGCGTACGGTAGGAAGAGAGGAAGTAGGGAGAGAGGCGTCTGGTAGGGAGAGAGGGAAGTAGAGAGAGAGGCGACGGTAGGGGAGAGAGAAGTAGGGAGAGAGGCGTCGGTAGGGGAGAGAGGCGTACGGTAGGGAGAGAGAGGGAGAGATGCGACGGTAGGGAAGAGAGGAAGTAGAGAGAGAGGCGTACGGTAGTGAGAGAGGAAGTAGAGAGAGAGGCGTACGGTAGGGAGAGAGGAAGTAGGGAGAGAGGCGTACGGTAGGGAGAGAGGAAGTAGGGAGAGAGGCGTACGGTAGGGAGAGAGGCGTACGGTAGGGAGAGAGGAAGTAGGGAGAGAGGCGTACGGTAGGGAGAGAGGCGTACGGTAGGGAGAGAGGCGTACGGTAGGGAGAGAGGAAGTAGGGAGAGAGGCGGTAGGAGAGAGAGAGGAAGAGAGAGAGAGCGTACGGTAGGAAGAGAGGAAGTAGGGAGAGAGGCGTCGGTAGGGACAGAGAGAGGAAGTAGAGGAGAGAGGCGTACGGTAGGGAGAGAGGAAGTAGAGAGAGAGAGCGTACGGTAGGAGAGAGGAAGAGGGAGAGAGGCGACGAGGGAGAGAGGAAGTAGGGAGAGAGGCGTCACGGTAGGAGAAGAGAGGAAGTAGGGAGAGAGGCGTACGGTAGGGAGAGAGGAAGTAGGGAGAGAGGCGTACGGTAGGGACAGAGGCGTACGGTAGGGAGAGAGGAAGTAGGGAGAGATGCGTACGGTAGGAAGAGAGGAAGTAGAGAGAGAGGCGTACGGTAGTGAGAGAGGAAGTAGAGAGAGAGGCGTACGGTAGGAAGAGAGGAAGTAGGGAGAGAGGCGTACGGTAGGGAGAGAGAGGAAGTAGAGAGAGAGGCGTCGGTAGGGAGAGAGGAAGTAGAGAGAGAGGCGTCGGGGGAGAGAGGAAGTAGAGAGAGGCGTACGGTAGGGAGAGAGGCGTCACGGTAGGGAGAGAGGAAGTAGGGAGAGAGGCGTCACGGTAGGAAGAGAGGAAGTAGGGAGAGAGGCGTACGGTAGGGAGAGAGGAAGTAGAGAGAGAGGCGTCGGTAGGGAGAGAGAGGAAGTAGGGAGAGAGGCGTACGGTAGGGAGAGAGGAAGTAGGGAGAGAGGCGACGGGGAAGGGAGAGAGAGGAAGGTAGGGAGAGAGGACGGTAGGGAGAGAGGAAGGTAGGAAGAGAGAGCGTACGGTAGGGAGAGAGACGAGGGGAGAGAGGCGCACGGAGGAGAGAGGAATTAGAGAGAGAGGCGTCGGTAGGGAGAGAGGCTGATAGGAGACAGGAACTGTAGGGAGAGAGGAAGTCTGATGAGAGAGAGACGTCTGGTAGGGAGAGAGGCGTAGGTAGGAGAGAGGCGTACGGTAGGGAGAGAGAGGAAGTAGGGAGAGAGGCGCACGGTAGGGAGAGAGAGGCAAGTAGGGAGAGAGGCGTACGGTAGGGAGAGAGAGAGAGAGAGAGGCGTACTGTAGGGAGAGAGAGGAAGTAGGGAGAGAGGCGTACTGTAGGAAGAGAGGAAGTAGAGAGAGAGGCGTACGGTAGGAAGAGAGGAAGTAGGGAGAGAGGCGTACGGTAGGGAGAGAGGAAGTAGGGAGAGAGGCGACGGTAGGGAGAGAGAGAGGCGAAGATAGGGAGAGAGAGGGAGAACGTCGGGTAGGGAGAGAGGCGTACGGTAGGGAGAGAGGAAGTAGGGAGAGAGGCGACGGAGGGAGAGAGGAAGTAGAGAGAGAGGCGTCTGGTAGGGAGAGAGGAAGTAGGGAGAGAGGCGTACGGTAGGGAGAGAGGCGTCGGTAGGGAGAGAGGAAGTAGGGAGAGAGGCGTCTGGTAGGAAGAGAGGAAGTAGGAGAGAGGCGTACGGTAGGGAGAGAGGAAGTAGAGAGAGAGGCGTACGGTAGGAAGAGAGGAAGTAGGGAGAGAGGCGTACGGTAGGAAGAGAGGAAGTAGGGAGAGAGGCGTACGGTAGGGAGAGAGGAAGTAGAGAGAGAGGCGTACGGTAGGGAGAGAGGAAGTAGGGAGAGAGGCGTACGGTAGGGAGAGAGGGCGTACGTAGGGAGAGAGGAAGGGGGAGAGAGGCGTACGGTAGGAAGAGAGAAGTAGGGAGAGAGGCGACGGTAGGAAGAGAGGAAGTAGGGAGAGAGGCGTACGGTAGGGAGAGAGGAAGTAGAGAGAGAGGCGTACGGTAGGGAGAGAGGCGTACGGTAGGAAGAGAGGAAGTAGAGAGAGAGGCGTACGGTAGGAAGAGAGGAAGTAGGGAGAGAGGCGTACGGTAGGAAGAGAGGAAGTAGAGAGAGAGGCGCTAGGGAGAGAGGAAGGAGAGAGAGGCGCACGGTAGGGAGAGAGGAAGTAGGGAGAGAGGCGTACGGTAGGGAGAGAGGAAGTAGGGGAGAGAGGCGCACGGTAGGGAGAGAGGAAGTAGGGAGAGAGCACACGGTAGGAGAGAGACAGGAGAAAGTAGGGAGAGAGGCGTACGGGAGGGAGAGAGGAAGTAGGGAGAGAGGCGTACGGTAGGAGAGAGGAAGTAGGGAGAGAGGCGTACGGTAGGGAGAGAGGAAGAGAGAGAGGCGTCTGATGGAGAGGGAGAGAGAGGCGTACGGTAGGGAGAGAGGAAGTAGGGAGAGAGGCGTCGGTAGGGAGAGAGGAAGTAGAGAGAGAGGCGTACGGTAGGGAGAGAGACGTAGGGAGAGGCGGGTAGGGAGAGAGACGAAGGTAGGGAGAGAGGCGCACGGTAGGGAGAGAGGAAGTAGGGAGAGAGGCGCACGGTAGGGAGAGAGGAAGTAGGGAGAGAGGCGTACGGTGGGAGGGAGAGAGGGGAGAGAGGCGGGTAGGGAGAGAGAAGTAGGGAGAGAGAGGCGTATGGTAGGGAGAGAGGAAGTAGGGAGAGAGGCGTACGGTAGGGAGAGAGGAAGTAGGGAGAGAGGCGCACGGTAGGAAGAGAGGAAGTAGGGTAGAGAGAGGCGTACGGGTAGGAGAGAGGCAGTAGGGAGAGAGACGTACGGTAGGGAGAGAGGAAGTAGAGAGAGAGGCGTACGGTAGGGAGAGAGGAAGTAGGGAGAGAGGCGTACGGTAGGGAGAGAGGCGTACGGTAGGGAGAGAGGCGTACGGTAGGGAGAGAGGCGTTACGTAGAGAGAGAGAGCGAAGTAGGAGAGAGGAAGTAGGGAGAGAGGCGTACGGTAGGAAGAGAGGAAGTAGAGAGAGAGGCGTACGGTAGGAAGAGAGGAAGTAGGGAGAGAGGCGTACGGTAGGGAAGAGAGGAAGTAGAGAGAGAGGCGTACGGTAGGGAGAGAGGAAGTAGGGAGAGAGGCGTACGGTAGGGAGAGAGGAAGTAGGGAGAGAGGCGTACGGTAGGGAGAGAGGAAGTAGAGAGAGAGGCGTACGGTAGAAAGAGAGGAAGTAGGGAGAGAGGCGTACTGTAGGAAGAGAGGAAGTAGAGAGAGAGGCGTACGGTAGGAGGAAGTAGAGAGAGAGGCGACGTAGGGAGAGAGGAAGTAGGGAGAGAGGCGTACGGTAGGGAGAGAGGAAGTAGGGAGAGAGGCGTACGAAAGGGAGAGAGGCGTAGGTAGGGAGAGAGGAAGTAGGGAGAGAGAGGCGTTACGGAAAGGGAGAGAGGCGACGGTAGGAAGAGAGGAAGTAGAGAGAGAGGCGTACGGTAGGAAGAGAGGAAGTAGGGAGAGGGCGTACGGGTAGGGAGAGAGGCGAGGTAGGGAGAGAGGCGAAGTAGGGAGAGAGGCGTAGAGAGAGGCGAGGAAGTAGGGAGAGAGGCGACGGTAGGGAGAGAGGAAGTAGGGAGAGAGGCGTACGGTAGGGAGAGAGGAGGAAGTAGGGAGAGAGGCGACGGTAGAGAGAGGAAGTAGGGAGAGAGGCGTACGGTAGGAGAGAGGAAGTAGGGAGAGAGGCGACGGTAGGGAGAGAGGAAGTAGAGAGAGAGGCGTAGGGTAGGGAGAGAGGAAGTAGGGAGAGAGGCGTCGGTAGGAGAGAGGAAGTAGGGAGAGAGTCACGGTAGGGAGAGAGAGGAAGTAGAGAGAGAGGCGTACGGTAGGGAGAGAGGAAGTAGGGAGAGAGGCGTACGGTAGGGAGAGAGGAAGTAGGGAGAGAGGCGTACGGTAGGGAGAGAGGCGTACGGTAGAGAGAGAGGCGTACGGTAGGGAGAGAGGCACACGGTAAGGAGAGAGGCACACGGTAAGGAGAGAGACGTACGGTAGGGAGAGAGGCACACGGTAGGGAGAGAGGCGCACGGTAGGGAGAGAGGAAGTAGAGAGAGAGGCGTACGGTAGTGAGAGAGGAAGTAGGGAGAGAGGCGTACGGTAGGAAGAGAGGAAGTAGGGAGAGAGGCGTACGGTAGGGAGAGAGGCGTCTGATACAGGAGAGAGGAAGTAGGGAGAGAGGCGTACGGTAGGAAGAGAGGAAGTAGAGAGAGAGGCGTACGGTAGGAAGAGAGGAAGTAGGAAGAGAGGCGTACGGTAGGAAGAGAGGAAGTAGGGAGAGAGGCGTACGGTAGGGAGAGAGGAAGTAGGGAGAGAGGCGTACGGTAGGGAGAGAGGAAGTAGAGAAAGGCGTATGGTAGAAAGAGAGGAAGTAGGGAGAGAGGCGTACTGTAGGAAGAGAGGAAGTAGAGAGAGGCGCACGGTAGGAGAGAGGAAGTAGGAAGAGAGGCGTAGGAGAGAGGGGAAGAGAGGAAGTAGGGAGAGAGGCGTACGGTAGGGAGAGAGGAAGTAGGGAGAGAGGCGCACGGTAAGGAGAGGGAGAGAGGCGTCTGACGGGGAAGAGAGGAAGTAGGGAGAGAGGCGTACGGAAAGGGGAGAGACGGAAGAGAGGAAGTAGAGAGAGAGGCGTACGGTAGGGAGAGAGGAAGGGGAGAGAGGCGTCACACGGTAGGGAGAGAGGAAGTAGGGAGAGAGGCGTACGGTAGGGAGAGAGGAAGTAGGGAGAGAGGCGTACGGTAGGGAGAGAGGAAGTAGAGAGAGAGGCGTACGGTAGGGAGAGAGGAAGTAGGGAGAGAGGCGTACGGTAGGAAGAGAGGCGTAGTAGGAGAGAGAGCGTACGGTGGGAGAGAGGAAGTAGAGAGGAGAGGCGACGGTAGGGAGAGAGGAAGTAGGGAGAGAGCGTACGGTAGGAAGAGAGGAAGTAGAGGAGAGGCGTACGGTAGGGAGAGAGGAAGTAGGGAGAGAGGCGTACGGGTAGGGGAGAGAGGAAGTAGGGAGAGAGGCGTACGGTAGGGAGAGAGGAAGTAGAGAGAGAGGCGTACGGTAGGGAGAGAGGAAGTAGGGAGAGAGGCGTACGGTAGGGAGAGAGGAAGTAGGGAGAGAGGCTTACGGTAGGGAGAGAGGAAGTAGGGAGAGAGGCGTACGGTAGGGAGAGAGGAAGTAGGGAGAGAGGCGTACGGTAGGGAGAGAGGCGTACGGTAGAGAGAGAGGGAACGGTAGGGAGAGAGGCACACGGTAAGGAGAGAGAGGAAGTAGAGGAGAGAGGCGTCACGGTAGGAGAGAGGCAAGTAGGGAGAGAGGCGACGGTAGGGAGAGAGGAAGTAGAGAGAGAGGCGTACGGTAGGAGAGAGGGAAGTAGGGAGAGAGGCGCACGGGAGGAAGAGAGAGGAAGTAGGGAGAGAGGCGCACGGTAGGGAGGCGCGTACGTAGGGAGAGAGAAGTAGGGAGAGAGGCGTACGGTAGGGAGAGAGGGAAGTAGGGAGAGAGGCGTACGGTAGGGAGAGAGGAAGTAGGGAGAGAGGCGTCTGGTAGGGAGAGAGGAAGTAGGGAGAGAGGCGTAGGGATAGGGAGAGAGGAAGAGGGAGAGAGGCGTACGGTAGGAGAGAGGAAGTAGGGAGAGAGGCGTACGGTAGGAAGAGAGGAAGTAGGGAGAGAGGCGAAGGTAGGGAGAGAGGGAAGTAGGAGAGAGAGGCGTACGGTAGGAAGAGAGAGGAAGTAGGGAGAGAGGCGTACGGTAGAGAGAGGAACGGTAGGGAGAGAGGAAGTAGGGAGAGAGGCGTACGGTAGGGAAGAGAGGAAGTAGGGAGAGAGAGGCGTACGGGGGAAGAGAGGAAGTAGGGAGAGAGGCGCACGGTAGGGAGAGAGGGAAGTAGAGAGAGAGGCGTCGGTAGGGAAGAGGAAGTAGAGAGAGAGGCGTCGGTAGGGAGAGAGAAGGAAGTAGGGAGAGAGGCGTACGGTAGGGAAGAGAGGAAGGGGAGAGAGGAAGCAGGGAGAGAGGCGTACGGTAGGGAGAGAGGAAGTAGAGAGAGAGGCGACGGTAGGGAAGAGAGGAAGTAGGGAGAGAGAGGCGTACGGAGAGGGAGAGAGGCGTACGGTAGGGAGAGAGGCGTACGGTAGGGAGAGAGCACAAGGAGAGAGAGGACACGGTAGAGAGAGAGACGGTAGGGAGAGAGGCACACGGTAGGGAGAGAGGCGCACGGTAGGGAGAGAGGAAGTAGAGAGAGAGGCGTACGGTAGTGAGAGAGGAAGTAGGGAGAGAGGCGTACGGTAGGAAGAGAGGAAGTAGGGAGAGAGGCGTACGGTAGGGAGAGAGGCGTACGGTAGGGAGAGAGGAAGTAGGGAGAGAGGCGTACGGTAGGAAGAGAGGAAGTAGGGAGAGAGGCGTACGGTAGGAGAGAGGAAGTAGGGAGAGAGGCGTACGGTAGGGAGAGAGGAAGTAGGGAGAGAGGCGTACGGTAGGGAGAGAGGAAGAGGAGAGAGGCGGAAGAGGGAGAGAGGCGTACGGTAGGAATAGAGGAAGTAGAGAGAGAGGCGTACGGTAGGGAGAGAGGAAGTAGGGAGAGAGGCGTACGGTAGGGAGAGAGGCGTACGGTAGGGAGAGAGGAAGTAGGGAGAGAGGCGCACGGTAGGAAGAGAGGAAGTAGGGAGAGAGGCGTACGGTAGGGAGAGAGGAAGTAGGGAGAGAGGCGTACGGTAGGGAGAGAGGAAGTACGGTAGGAGAGAGGAAGTAGGGAGAGAGGCGTACGGTAGGAAGAGAGGAAGTAGAGAGAGAGGCGTACGGTAGGAAGAGAGGAAGTAGGGAGAGAGGCGTACGGTAGGGAGAGAGGAAGTAGGGAGAGAGGCGACGGAGGGAGAGAGGAAGTAGGGAGAGAGGCGCACGGTAGGGAGAGAGGAAGTAGAGAGAGAGGCGTACGGTAGAGAGAGAGGAAGTAGGGAGAGAGCGTACGGTAGGAAGAGAGGAAGAGAGAGAGAGGCACACGGTAGGGAGAGAGGAAGTAGAGAGAGAGGCGTACGGTAGGGAGAGAGGGAAGTAGGGAGAGAGGCGTACGGTAGGGAGAGAGGAAGTAGGAGAGAGGCGACGGTAGGGAGAGGAAGCGTAGGAGAGAGGCGACGGTAGGAGAGAGAGAAGTAGGGAGAGAGGCGTACGGTAGGGAGAGAGGAAGTAGAGAGAGGCGACGGTAGGGAGAGGAAGTAGAGAGAGAGGCGACGGTAGGGAGAGAGAGGAAGTAGGGAGAGAGGCGACGGTAGGGAGAGAGGAAGTAGGGAGAGAGGCGCACGGTAGGGAGAGAGGAAGTAGGGAGAGAGAGCGCACGGTAGGAGAGAGGAAGTAGAGAGAGAGGCGCACGGGGAGAGAGGCAAGTAGAGAGAGAGGCGTACGGTAGGGAGAGAGGAAGTAGGGAGAGAGGCACACGGTAGGGAGAGAGGCGCAGTAGGGAGAGAGGCGTACGGTAGGGAGAGAGGAAGTAGGGAGAGAGGCGCACGGTAGGGAGAGAGGAAGTAGGAGAGAGAGGCGACGGTAGGGAGAGAGGCGGTAGGAAGAGAGGAAGTAGAGAGAGAGGCGTACGGTAGGAGAGAGGAAGGAAGAGAGGCGCACGGTAGGGAGAGAGGCGTAGGGAGAGAGGCGCGGTAGGGAGAGAGGAAGTAGGGAGAGAGGCGATGGTAGGGAGAGAGGAAGTAGAGAGAGGCGACGGTAGGAGAGAGGGAGGGAGAGGGGAGAGAGGCGTACGGTAGGAGAGAGAGGACGGTAGGGAGAGAGGCGTACGGTAGGGAGAGAGGAAGTAGGGAGAGGCGTACGGTAGGGAGAGAGGAAGTAGGGAGAGAGGCGTCTGAAGTAGGGAGAGGGCGACGGTAGGGAGAGAGGAAGTAGAGAGAGAGAGGCGTTCGGGGAGAGAGAGGGAGAGGAAGTAGAGGGGAGAGGAAGTAGGGAGAGAGGCGTCGGTAGGGAGAGAGGAAGTAGGAGAGGCGTCGGAGGAGAGAGAGGAGAGAGAGGCGTGGTAGGGAGAGAGGAAGTAGGGAGAGAGGCGTCTGTTGGTAGGGAGAGAGACGTACGGTATGGAGAGAGGAAGTAGAGAGAGAGGCGTACGGTAGGGAGAGAGGAAGTAGGGAGAGAGGCGTACGGTAGGGAGAGAGACGTACGGTATGGAGAGAGGAAGTAGGGAGAGAGGCGCACGGTAGGAAGAGAGGAAGTAGGGAGAGAGGCGCACGGTAGGAAGAGAGGAAGTAGGGAGAGAGGCGTACGGTAGGGAGAGAGACGTACGGTATGGAGAGAGGAAGTAGGGAGAGAGGCGTACGGTAGGAAGAGAGGAAGTAGAGAGAGAGGCGTACGGTAGGAAGAGAGGAAGTAGGAAGAGAGGCGTACGGTAGGAAGAGAGGAAGTAGGGAGAGAGGCGTACGGTAGGGAGAGAGGAAGTAGGGAGAGAGGCGTACGGTAGGGAGAGAGGAAGTAGAGAGAGAGGCGTACGGTAGGGAGAGAGGAAGTAGAGGAGAGAGGAAGTAGGGAGAGAGGCGCACGGTAGGAGAGGAAAGTAGGGAGAGAGGCGTACGGTAGGAAGAGAGGAAGTAGGGAGAGAGAGCGTAGGGAGGGGAGAGGAAGAGAGAGAGAGTAGGAGAGAGGGTAGGTATGGAGAGAGGAAGTAGGGAGAGAGGCGTACGGTAGGAAGAGAGGAAGTAGGGAGAGAGGCGTACGGTAGGGAGAGAGGAAGTAGGGAGAGAGGCGTACGGTAGGAAGAGAGGAAGTAGAGGAGAGAGGCGTACGGTAGGGAGAGAGGAAGTAGGGAGAGAGGCGTACGGTAGGAAGAGAGGAAGTAGAGAGAGAGGCGTACGGTAGGGAGAGAGGAAGTAGGGAGAGAGGCGTACGGTAGGGAGAGAGGCGTACGGTAGGAGAGAGGAAGTAGGGAGAGAGGCGTACGGTAGGGAGAGAGGAAGTAGAGAGAGAGGCGTACGGTAGGGAAGAGAGGAAGTAGGAAGAGAGGCGTACGGTAGGAAGAGAGGAAGTAGGGAGAGAGGCGTACGGTAGGGAGAGAGGAAGTAGGAGAGAGGCGTACGGTAGGGAGAGAGGAAGTAGGGAGAGAGGCGTACGGTAGGGAGAGAGGCGTACGGTAGGGAGAGAGGAAGTAGGGAGAGAGGCGTACGGTAGGGAGAGAGGAAGTAGAGAGAGAGGCGTACGGTAGGGAGAGAGGAAGTAGGGAGAGAGGCGTACGGTAGGGAGAGAGGAAGTAGGGAGAGAGGCGTACGGTAGGGAGAGAGGCGTACGGTAGAGAGAGAGGCGTATGGTAGGGAGAGAGGAAGTAGGGAGAGAGGCGTACGGTAGGGAGAGAGGAAGTAGGGAGAGAGGCGCACGGTAGGGAGAGGAAGTAGAGAGAGAGGCGTACGGTAGGGAGAGAGGAAGTAGAGAGAGAGGCGTACGGTAGGGAGAGAGGAAGTAGGGAGAGAGGCGTACGGTAGGGAGAGAGGAAGTAGAGAGAGAGGCGTACGGTAGGGAGAGAGGAAGTAGGGAGAGAGGCGTACGGTAGGGAGAGAGGAAGTAGAGAGAGAGGCGTACGGTAGGGAGAGAGAGGGAAGGAGAGAGGCGCACGGTAGGGAGAGAGGCGACGGTAGGAGAGAGGAAGTAGGGAGAGAGGCGTACGGTAGGAGAGAGAGGAAGTAGAGAGAGGCGTACGGTAGGGAGAGGAAGTAGGAAGAGAGGCGTACGGTAGGAGAGAGGAAGTAGGGAGAGAGGCGTACGGTAGGGAGAGAGGAAGTAGAGAGAGAGGCGTACGGTAGGGAGAGAGAAGTAGGGAGAGAGGCGTACGGTAGGGAGAGAGGCGTACGGTAGGGAGAGAGGAAGTAGAGAGAGAGGCGTACGGTAGGGAGAGGGAAGTAGGGAGAGAGGCGTACGGTAGGGAGAGAGGAAGTAGGGAGAGAGGCGACGGTAGGGGAGAGAGGCGACGGTAGAGGAGAGAGGCGTATGGTAGGGAGAGGAACGGTAGGAGAGAGACGACGGTAGGGAGAGGCACACGGTAGGAGAGAGGCGACGGTAGGGAGAGAGACGTAGGTAGAGAGAGAGGCGTACGGTAGGGAGAGGAAGTAGAGAGAGAGCGCACGGTAGGGAGAGAGGAAGTAGGGAGAGAGGCGTACGGTAGGGAGAGAGGAAGTAGAGAGAGAGCGTACGGGGTAGGGAGATTTTAGTAGGGAGAGAGGCGACGGTAGGGGAGAGAGGAAGTAGAGGAGAGAGGCGCACGTCTGGGAGAGAGGAAGGTCAGTTGGCTAGTGATAAATTTTACATCAATTCCCATCAATTCCCATTATTAAAGCAGGCGTCACGGTAGGGAGAGAGGCTGACCTTGAGATAGAGAGGAAGTAGGGAGAGGCGTCGGTAGGAAGAGGAAGTAGAGAGAGAGGCGGTGGAACAGAGCAGTAGGCGTCGGTAGGGAGAGAGGTCCAAAAGGCAAGAGAGGGTAGCAGTAGTTGTCCTGTCGTAGGGAGAGAGGCACACGGTAGGGAGAGAGGCGCACGGTAGGGAGAGAGAAGTTTTAGATATTTTTTTCGTCGCATATCCTTAAGAGGAAGTAGAGAGAGAGGCCTAAGAGAGGAAGTCCAAGATAGGCGTACTTCTAGGAAGAGAGAGAAGTAGTAGAGACGTGAGATTAGGGAGAGAGGAACAGATATTAGAGGCGTACGGTAGGAGAGAGAGGAATTTTAGAGAGAGAGGCCAGCTAGGAGAGAGGCCAGCTAGGGTGAGAGGGAAGTAGGAGAGAGAGGCGTACGGTAGTGAGAGAGGAAGTAGGGACTACCAGGCGTATGCTAGGGTTCAGAGAGAGAAGTAGGGAGAGAGGCCCGGTTCCCAGAGAAACAGAACATTCTTCAGAGAGACTGGGAGAGAGGGCACACGGTAGGGAGAGGCGCAACTAGCTATCGAAAGTAGAGAAGAGGCGTAGCAGGTCCTGGAAGTTGATTACTGTAAATAGGGAGAGAGTTTCCAGAGGCGTCGTAGGGAGAAGCTAGCCCGAGCCAGAGCGTCGGTAGGGAGAGGGAAGTAGGGAGAGAGGCTTGACTAGGAGAGGGAAGTAGAGATATCACTGCATGAAGAGGAATAAACAGACTCACCCATCGAACGTACGGTCCTCCAAAGTCTAACTCTCTAGCCCTCGCTATCTCCTTGGAAGTTGAGCCCGCAGAGCGTACGGTAGGAAGAGAGGAAGTAGAGAATAAACAGAGAGGCGTCACGACGCCCCTCCAAAGGGAAGAGAGGAAGTAGGGAGAGAGGTTACCCCGGCCTGAGAGGCGTAATCGGTAGGGTTAGCACAGGCCTAGGGAGAGAGGCGTGGTCCCATAAAACGGCAGTGGCCCATATGTACTCTATCTCTTCCCGATTTAAAAAAAAATTGTTTATACCTTCCGGAAACTTGCCTCACCCAATGTGATACGGAATCGCTATTATCTTTATTTTTAGAACACACTCAAGAACCTCCAGAAGCTAACCAGCTAGCTAGCTACAAGCTATTTAGTCATTGTTAGTTTTCTTAACCTGGATAACACTTGCCAGCCCAGCCCCCTGCCCCATCCACCGCTGCCCCTGGACTCTGATCACTTGGCTACATAGCTGATGCACGCTGGACTGTCCATTAATCAAGGTACTCCATTCTGCTTGTTTGTTTTATCTGTCGGCCGAGTTGCCTAGTCAATGCCATCTCACCTGCTGTTGTTGTGCTAGCTGATTAGCTGTTGTCTCACCCACTGTTTTAGCTAGCTTTCCCAATTCAACACCTGTGTTCACTGTATGCATCGCTGTATGTCTCTCTCAAATGTCAATATGCCTTGTATACTATTGCTCAGGTTAGTTATCATTGTTTTAGTTCACAATGGAGCCCCTATTCCTATTCCTCACACCCCTGATACCTCCTTTGTCCCACCTCCCACATATGCGGTGACCTCACCCATTACAACCAGCATGTCCAGAGATAAAACCTCTCTCATCATCACCCAGTGCCTCGGCTTACCTCCGCAGTACCCGCATCCCACCATACCCCTGTCTGTGCATTATGCCCTGAATATATTCTACCATGCCCAGAAACCTGCTCCTCTTATTCTCTGTCCCCAACGCTCTAGGCGACCAGTTTTGATAGCCCTTAGCCGCACCCTCATACTACTCCTTCTCTGTTCCGCGGGTGATGTGGAGGCAAACCCGGGCCCTGCATGTCCCCAGGCACCCTCATTTGTTGACTTCTGTGATCGAAAAAGCCTTGGTTTCATGCATGTCAACATTAGAAGCCTCCTCCCTAAGTTTGTTTTACTCACTGCCTTAGCACACTCTGCTAACCCTGATGTCCTTGCCGTGTCTGAATCCTGGCTCAGGAAGGCCACCAAAAATTCAGAGATTTCCATACCCAACTATAACATCTTCCGTCAAGATAGAACTGCCAAAGGGGGAGGAGTCGCAGTCTACTGCAGAGATAGCCTGCAAAGTAATGTCATACTTTCCAGGTCCATACCCAAACAGTTCGAACTACTAATTCTGAAAATTACTCTCTCCAGAAATAAGTCTCTCACTGTTGCCGCCTGCTACCGACCCCCCTCAGCTCCCAGCTGTGCCCTGGACACCATTTGTGAATTGATTGCCCCCCATCTAGCTTCTGAGTTTGTTCTGTTAGGTGACCTAAACTGGGATATGCTTAACACCCCGGCAGTCCTACAATCTAAGCTAGATGCCCTCAATCTCACACAAATCATCAAGAAACCCACCAGGTACAACCCTAACTCTGTAAGCAAGGGCACCCTCATAGACGTCATCCTGACCAACTGGCCCTCCAAATACACCTCCGGTGTCTTCAACCAGGATCTCAGCGACCACTGCCTCATTGCCTGTATCCGCTACGGTGCCGCAGTCAAACGACCACCCCTCATCACTGTCAAACGCTCCCTAAAACACTTCTGTGAGCAGGCCTTTCTAATCGACCTGGCCCGGGTATCCTGGAAGGACATTGACCTCATCCCGTCAGTTGAGGATGCCTGGTCATTCTTTAAGAGTAACTTCCTCACCATATTAGATAAGCATGCTCCGTTCAAAAAATGCAGAACTAAGAACAGATACAGCCCTTGGTTCACTCCAGACCTGACTGCCCTCGACCAGCACAAAAACATCCTGTGGCGGACTGCAATAGCATCGAACAGTCCCCGCGATATGCAACTGTTCAAGGAAGTCAGGAACCAATACACGCAGTCAGTCAGGAAAGCTAAGGCCAGCTTCTTCAGGCAGAAGTTTGCATCCTGTAGCTCCAACTCCAAAAAGTTCTGGGACACTGTGAAGTCCATGGAGAACAAGAGCACCTCCTCCCAGCTGCCCACTGCACTGAGGCTAGGGGACACGGTCACCACCGACAAATCCATGATTATCGAAAACTTCAACAAGCATTTCTCAACGGCTGGCCATGCCTTCCGCCTGGCTACTCCTACCTCGGCCAACAGCTCCGGCCCCCCCGCAGCTCCTCGCCCAAGCCTCTCCAGGTTCTCCTTTACCCAAATCCAGATAGCAGATGTTCTGAAAGATCTGCAAAACCTGGACCCGTATAAATCTGCTGGGCTTGACAATCTGGACCCTCTATTTCTGAAACTATCCGCCGCCATTGTCGCAACCCCTATTACCAGCCTGTTCAACCTCTCTTTCATATCGTCTGAGATCCCCAAGGATTGGAAAGCTGCCGCAGTCATCCCCCTCTTCAAAGGGGGAGACACCCTGAACCCAAACTGTTACAGACCTATATCCATTCTGCCCTGCCTATCTAAGGTCTTCGAAAGCCAAGTCAACAAACAGGTCACTGACCATCTCGAATCCCACCGTACCTTCTCCGCTATGCAATCTGGTTTCCGAGCCGGTCACGGGTGCACCTCAGCCACACTCAAGGTACTAAACGACATCATAACCGCCATCGATAAAAGACAGTACTGTGCAGCCGTCTTCATCGACCTTGCCAAGGCTTTCGACTCTGTCAATCACCATATTCTTATCGGCAGACTCAGTAGCCTCGGCTTTTCGGATGACTGCCTTGCCTGGTTCACCAATTCCTTTGCAGACAGAGTTCAGTGTGTCAAATCGGAGGGCATGTTGTCCGGTCCTCTGGCAGTCTCTATGGGGGTGCCACAGGGTTCAATTCTCGGGCCGACTCTTTTCTCTGTGTATATCAATGATGTTGCTCTTGCTGCGGGCGATTCCCTGATCCACCTCTACGCAGACGACACCATTCTATACACTTTCGCCCGTCATTGGACACTGTGCTATCTAACCTCCAATCGAGCTTCAATGCCATACAACACTCCTTCTGTGGCCTCCAACTGCTCTTAAACGCTAGTAAAACCAAATGCATGCTTTTCAACCGATCGCTGCTTGCACCCGCTTGCCCGACTAGCATCACCACACTGGATGGTTCCGACCTTGAATATGTGGACACCTATAAGTACCTAGGTGTCTGGCTAGACTGCAAACTCTCCTTCCAGACCCATATCAAACATCTCCAATCGAAAATCAAATCAAGAGTCGGCTTTCTATTCCGCAACAAAGCCTCCTTCACTCACGCTGCCAAGCTTACCCTAGTAAAACTGACTATCCTACCAATCCTCGACTTCGGCGATGTCATCTACAAAATGGCTTCCAACACTCTTCTCAGCAAACTGGATGCAGTTTATCACAGTGCCATCCGTTTTGTCACTAAAGCACCTTATACTACCCACCACTGCGACTTGTATGCTCTAGTCGGCTGGCCCTCGCTACATATTCGTCGCCAGACCCACTGGCTCCAGGTCATCTACAAGGCCATGCTAGGCAAAGCTCCGCCTTATCTCAGCTCACTGGTCACGATGGCAACACCCATCCGTAGCACACGCTCCAGCAGGTGTATCTCATTGAGCATCCCCAAAGCCAACACCTCATTCGGCCGCCTTTCGTTCCAGTACTCTGCTGCCTGTGACTGGAACGATTTGCAAAAATCGCTGAAGTTGGAGACTTTTATCTCCCTCACCAACTTCAAACATCAGCTATCTGAGCAGCTAACCGATCGCTGCAGCTGTACATAATCTATTGGTAAATAGCCCACCCATTTTCACCTACCTCATCCCCACAGTTTTTATTTATTTACCTTTCTGCTCTTTTGCACAAAAATATCTCTACCTGTACATGATCATCTGATCATTTATCACTCCAGTGTTAATCTGCAATATTGTAATTATTCGCCTACCTCCTCATGCCTTTTGCACACATTGTATATAGACTCCCCTTTTTTTTCTCTACTGTGTTATTGACTTGTTAATTGTTTACTCCATGTGTAACTCTGTGTTGTCTGTTCACTCTGCTATGCTTTATCTTGGCCAGGTCGCAGTTGCAACTGAGAACCTGTTCTCAACTAGCCTACCTGGTTAAATAAACGTGAAATAAAAAAAATAAAAAAATATGGCCTTCCTGTGACATCGGGTGGTGTAGGTGTCCTGGAGGGCAGGTAGTTTGCCCCCGGTGATGCGTTGTGCAGACCTCACTACCCTCTGGAGAGCCTTGCGGTTGTGGGCGGAGCAGTTGCCGTACCAGGCGGTGATACAGCTCGACAGGATGCTCTCGATTGTGCATCTGTAGAAGTGTGTGAGTGCTTTTGGTGACAAGCCGAATTGCTTCAGCCTCCTGAGGTTGAAGAGGCGCTGCTGCTCCTTCTTCACTATGCTGTCTGTGTGGGTGGACCAATTCAGTTTGTCTGTGATGTGTACGCCGAAGAACTTAAAACTTACTACCCTCTCCACTACTGTTCCATCGATGTGGATAGGGGGGTGTTCCCTCTGCTGTTTCCTGAAGTCCACAATCATCTCCTTAGTTTTGTTGACGTTGAGTGTGAGGTTATTTTCCTGACACCACACTCCGAGGGCCCTCAGTTTTGGGTGAACAGGGAGTACAGGAGAGGGCTCAGAATGCACCCTTGTGGGGCCCCAGTGTTGAGGATCAGCGGGGTGGAGATGTTGTTACCTACCCTCACCACCTGGGGGCGGCCCGTCAGGAAGTCCAGTACCCAGTTGCACAGGGCGGGGTCGAGACCCAGGGTCTCGAGCTTGACGACGAGTTTGGAGGGTACTATGGTGTTAAATGCTGAGCTGTAGTCGATGAACAGCATTCTCACATAGGTATTCCTCTTGTCCAGATGGGTTAGGGCAGTGTGCAGTGTGGTTGAGATTGCATCGTCTGTGGACCTATTTGGGCGGTAAGCAAATTGGAGTGGGTCTAGGGTGTCAGGTAGGGTGGAGGTGATATGGTCCTTGACTAGTCTCTCAAAGCACTTCATGATGACGGAAGTGAGTGCTACGGGGCGGTAGTCGTTTAGCTCAGTTACCTTATCTTTCTTGGGAACAGGAACAATGGTGGCCCTCTTGAAGTATGTGGGAACATCAGACTGGGATAGGGATCGATTGAATATGTCCGTAAACACACCAGCCAGCTGGTCTGCGCATGCTCTGTGGGCGCGGCTGGGGATGCCGTCTGGGCCTGCAGCCCTGCGAGGGTTAACACGTTTAAATGTTTTACTCACCTCGGCTGCAGTGAAGGAGAGTCCGCATGTTTTGATTGCGGGCCGTGTCAGTGGCACTGTATTGTCCTCAAAGCGGGCAAAAAAGTTATTTAGTCTGCCTGGGAGCAAGACATCCTGGTCCGTGACGGGGCTGGTTTTCTTTTTGTAATCCATGATTGACTGTAGACCCTGCCACATACCTCTTGTGTCTGAGCCGTTGAATTGCGATTCTACTTTGTCTCTATATTGACGCTTAGCTTGTTTGATTGCCTTGCGGAGGGAATAGTTACACTGTTTGTATTCGGTCATGTTTCTGGTCACCTTGCCCTGGTTAAAAGCAGTGGTTCGCGCTTTCAGTTTCACGCGAATGCTGCCATCAATCCACAGTTTCTGGTTTGGGAATGTTTTAATCGTTGCTATGGGAACGACATCTTCTAACGAACTCGTTCACCGAATCATTGTATTCGTCAATGTTGTTGTTTGACGCAATACGAAACATATCCCAGTCCACGTGATGGAAGCAGTCTTGGAGTGTGGAATCAGATTGGTCGGACCAGCGTTGAACAGACCTCAGCGTGGGAGCTTCTTGTTTTAGCTTCTGTCTGTAGGCAGGGAGCAAAAAAAAGGAGTCGTGGTCAGCTTTTCCGAAAGGAGAGCGGGGGAGGGCCTTATATGCGTAGCGGAAGTTAGAATAGCACTGATCCAAGGTTTTACCAGCCCTGGTTGCGCAATCGATATGCTGATACAATTTAGGGAGTCTTGTTTTCAGATTAGCCTTGTTAAAATCCCCAGCTACAACGAATGCAGCCTCAGGATATGTGGATTCCAGTTTGCAAAGAGTCAGATAAAGTTCGTTCAGAGCCATCGATGTGTCTGCTTGGGGGGGAAAATATACGGCTGTGATTATAATCGAAGAGAATTCCCTTGGTAGATAATGCGGTCGACATTTGATTGTGAGGAATTCTAAATCAGGTGAACAGAAGGACTTGAGTTCCTGTATGTTGTTGTGACCACACCACGTCTCGTTAACCATAAAGCATATGCCCCGCCCCTCTTCTTACCAGAAAGATGTTTGTTTCTGTCGGCGCGATGCGTGGAGAAACCAGCTGGCTGCATCGACTCCGATAGCGTCTCTCCAGTGAGCCATGTTTCCGTGAAGCAAAGAACGTTAGTCTCTGATGTCCCTCTGGAATGCTACCCTTGCTCGGATTTCATCAACCTTGTTGTCAAGAGACTGGACATTGGCGAGAAGAATGCTAGGGAGTGGTGCACGATGTGCCTGTCTCCGGAGTCTGACCAGAAGACCGCTTCGTTTCCCTCTTTTACAAAGTCGTTTTTTTGGGTCGCCGGCTGGGATCCATTCCGTTGTCCTGGGTGAAAGGCAGAACACAGGATCCGCTTCGCGAAAGTCATATTCTTGGTCGCACTGATGGTGAGTTGACGCTGCTCTTATATTCAGTAGTTTTTCTCGACTGTATGTAATGAAACCTAAGATGACCTGTGGTACCAATGTAGGAAATAACACACACAAAAAAAAAAAAAACTGCATAGTTTCCTAGGAACGCGAAGCGAGGCGGCCATCTCTGTCGGCGCCGGAAGTACTAGGTAAGGAGAGAGTGGTGAAATTACAAAATGAGCGTTAATGTGGTGGTGACATAAAAGACAACACAATGATTAACAAGCAGAGTACACAAACACACACATATACACACGTATACACACACACCTCCCCCACACACACATACAGACAGCTGCAGCAATAGAAGGAGTCCGTGCCGGCTGCTGTCCAAAGTCGTTGAAGATGTTTTTTTTGTTTTTTTTTGCATTTTCCCAATTAAGAACATTCAAAACAAAAGTAAAAAGATATTAGACAACAATTTGACAAAGTGACTGTAACAGACGAGCTTAAGTTGAGTTTATAGAGGTTGTTCAGGTCACCATCCACCTTTTAAAACAAGCTGGCCAGATTGAGTTTATAGAGGTTGTTCAGGTCACCATCCACCTTTTAAAACAAGCTGGCCAGATTGAGTTTATAGAGGTTGTTCAGGTCACCATCCACCTTTTAAAACAAGCTGGCCAGATTGAGTTTATAGAGGTTGTTCAGGTCACCATCCACCTTTTAAAACAAGCTGGCCAGATTGAGTTTATAGAGGTTGTTCAGGTCACCATCCACCTTTTAAAACAAGCTGGCCAGATTGAGTTTATAGAGGTTGTTCAGGTTACCATCCACCTTTTACAACAAGCTGGCCAGATTGAGTTTATAGAGGTTGTTCAGGTCACCATCCACCTTTTAAAACAAGCTGGCCAGATTGAGTTTATTGAGGTGCCCATAGGCGACCATCTAAAAGGAAACTGATGCTTGATGGTATGATGGTCAAAGACAGACAGCGGTAAGATTTCGCTTTTATCAAAATTGACCTTATATCCAGAGAAAGAACTATAACACTGTAGTGGAATCTGCAAGTGAGAGAGGGAATCTTCTGGGTTTGTTAGAAATAAGATAAGGTCGTCCGCAAAGAGTGATAACTTATGGGTATGGGGGCCCACCTCAAAGCCATGTATGTCAGGGCATATTCTAATAGCCTCAGACAACGGTTCGACGAGGTGGGGGCTAATTGGGCAACCTTGTCTGTTCCCCCTATAGAGAGGGAAAGAGGAGAACGTAATCCCATTGGTAGCAATCCTAGCTTTAGGAGATTTGTTGAGTGATTTTATCAAATTTTCAAACACGTTACCTAAACCAAACTTTTCCAAGACGCGAAAGAGGTGTGGCCATTCAACCCTATCAAAGGCCTTTTCAGCGTTGAGACTGCGACACTAGGTATTTTGTTTTTGTTAGCAAGTTGAATTATATCAAAGAACCTTCTGAGATTATTGGAGGACAATCTATTAATTATGAAGCCAGTCTGATCTGGGTTGACCAACAGGGGAAGACATGACTCAAGTCTCTTAGATAACATCTTGGTGACCAGTTTACAATCTGTGTTAAGGAGAGAGATTGGTCTATAGGAGGCGCACTTTAGCGGGTTTTTCCCTTTCTTGTGGATTACAGTAATCACTGCTTGAGAGAAGGACTCTGGAAAGCAGTTGTCTTCCCTGGCTTTTTTAAGTACCTCCATAAGGTAGGGGACCAACAGCTCCCTAAATTCTTTACAGAACTCTGGAAGGAATCCATCCTCCCCAGGAGATTTATTAGAAGGTAAGGATTTAATGGCCTCCAACAATTCAGGAACTGAGAACTGTTCAGTCAGGCACTCTCTGTTTTCCTCTGACAGGCATGGGAGGTTGAGAGAGGAGAGAAAGGAGTCGATCTCTGATAGATCATCGCTTGATTGGAAGTGTAGAGGTCTTCGTAGTATTTCTTAAAAGTATCATTAATTTCAGTAGGGTCAAAAGATATCTCATTAGTAAGAGTTTCTATAGCATTAATTGTCCTCTTAGTTTTCTCTGCTTTCAGTTGCCATGCCAATACTTTGTGTGCTTTCTCTCCAAGCTCGTAGTAACGCTGTTTTGATTTAGTGATGGCCCTCTCAGCTTGATATGTGTTCAGAGTATTCTATTTCAGGTTTTTATTTACCAAAAGCCTGTATAGATCTTTAGTCGGGCCTCTTTGGTAGGTTCTCTCTAGCTCAGAGATTTCAGATTCAAAGACATTCAGTTCTGTGTTTTCTCCTCAACCCTTTAGTATAGGCAATGGTCTGCCCAATCAGATAGGCTTTCAGGCAATGGTCTGCCCAATCAGATAGGCTTTCAGGCAATGGTCTACCCAATCAGATAGGCTTTCAGGCAATGGTCTGCCCAATCAGATAGGCTTTCAATGTGTCCCAAAGAATGAAACTGTCAGGAGCGGAGGGGTTGTTTGTCAAAGTAAAGATATTCATCTGCTCTTTGATGAATGCACAAAATTCAGGTTGCTTCAGGAGTGTAGAATTTAGTCTCCATCTGTATGCTCCATTTACCTTGGTAGGAATGGAGATTGATACTACCAGGGGAGAAGGGTCACTAAGCAATCTGGGGAGATACTGGATATCTAACACTATGAAACAGTTGTGTCGATGGTAAAAATTTATCTATGCGTGTGTGTGTCTTGTGTGGGTGTGAATAAAAAGAGTAGTCTCTATCCTGTGGGTGCAACTGTCTCCAGATGTCTAGCAAATTGAGATCTTTCATGAATGACATGGTGAGCTTGCCGGCTTTGGTAAGAAGGGAGGGTTTATCAGAGGACCTATCAAGAACTGTATCTAAACAAAAATTAAAATCTCCTCCAACCAGTAGCCATCCTGGTGGTGCTTGAGCGACCTGAAGGAAGACATTCTGAATAAACATATGGTCATTGAAGTTAGGAGCATAAATATTCAATAGGGTCCAAGACTCTGAGAGATGGTGTTGTTGACTCTGAAAACATATTCCCCTGCACCAAAACAAACCTGCCCGAGGGATCAGAGATGGTGTTGTTGACTCTGAAAACATAAGCCCCTGCACCAAAACAAACCAGCCTGAGGGATCAGAGATGGTGTTGTTGACTCTGAAAACATAAGCCCCTGCACTAAAACAAACCTGCCTGAGGGATCAGAGATGGTGTTGTTGACTCTGAAAAGATAAGCCCCTGCACCAAAACAAACCTGCCCGAGGGATCAGAGATGGTGTTGTTGACTCTGAAAACATAAACCCCTGCACCAAAACAAACCTGCCCGAGGGATCAGAGATGGTGTTGTTGACCAAAACAAACCTGCCCGAGGGATCAGAGATGGTGTTGTTGACTCTGAAAACATATGCCCCTGCACCAAAACAAACCTGACCGAGGGATCAGAGATGGTGTTGTTGACGCAGAAGGGGATGTGTCTACTTATCAAAATTGCAGTTCCTCTTGCTTTGGAGTTAAAAGTGGACGCAAAAACTTGTCCTACCCATTCCCTCTTCAATTTCTTGTGTTCACTGGCTGTGAGATGTGTTTCTTGTAGAAACACGATGTCAGCCTTTAATTTCTTAAGGTATGTGTAACTGTATTGTTGTTTCTGTCGCACTGATTTGCTTTATCTTGGCCAGGTCGCAGTTGTAAATGAGAACTTGTTCTCAACTAGCCTACCTGATTAAATAAAGGTGTTCTCAACTAGCCTACCTGGTTAAATAAAGGTGTTCTCAACTAGCCTACCTGGTTAAATAAAGGTGTTCTCAACTAGCCTACCTGGTTAAATAAAGGTGTTCTCAACTAGCCTACCTGGTTAAATAAAGGTGTTCTCAACTAGCCTACCTGGTTAAATAAAGGTGTTCTCAACTAGCCTACCTGATTAAATAAAGGTGTTCTCAACTAGCCTTAAATAAAGGTTAAATAATTAAATAAAGGTGTTCTCAACTAGCCTACCTGGTTAAATAAAGGTGTTCTCAACTAGCCTACCTGGTTAAATAAAGGTGTTCTCAACTAGCCTACCTGGTTAAATAAAGGTGAAATAAAAAATAAATAAATGTATAGACTCTTTTCTTCTTAAAATTGAGCTGTTGAGACCTTTTACATTGTGAATGTGACATATTTTAGTGGATTAAGCATAGGGTTGGGTTTCAAATGATTAACCGAATGGAAATCTCTCATATGTAAATAGTCAGGAAATGTTTCAACTCTAGTTTGAACACAGAAGTGAGGTATGTGTCTCTTTAGGAAGGAAACAACAATAAACATAGAAAAAAGAGAAGAAAAAGCAGAAACCCCGCCCACCCCGATTGTCAGACTAAAACCACAATCCCAACAATCAAACATGAAGACACTTGTAGAGATACGTTGCTGCTCGCTTTCCATCTTGCTCTTACTAGCTAAACCTTGGCGTAAACTAAAACCTGCGAGCTCTCTAAGTTGAAAACAAACGTTGTGAATAGACATTTATGGCTGAATATCTATTGCACACATTAAGGGCTGCTTGAGTCTCTTTTCGGGAGAGGAGAAACATAAATGGGGGGAAAGCGGTGGGCCTAAGCCCAGTGGATATGGACTAAACCAAAATATACAGGGGGAAAGCGGTGGGCCTAAGCCCAGTGGATATGGACTAAACCAAAATATACAGGGGGAAAGCGGTGGGCCTAAGCCCAGTGGATATGGACTAAACCAAAATATACGGGGGGAAAGTGGTGGGCCTAAGCCCAGTGGATATGGACTAAACCAAAATATACAGGGGGAAAGCGGTGGGCCTAAGCCCAGTGGATATGGACTAAACCAAAATATACAGGGGGAAAGCGGTGGGCCTAAGCCCAGTGGATATGGACTAAACCAAAATATACGGGGGGGAAGCGGTGGGCCTAAGCCCAGTGGATATGGACTAAACCAAAATATACAGGGGGAAAGCGGTGGGCCTAAGCCCAGTGGATATGGACTAAACCAACATATACAGGGGGAAAGCGGTGGGCCTAAGCCCAGTGGATATGGACTAAACCAACATATAAAAAACGGTTACTTGAAAATGTACAAATCAATTATAGTGACCGGATAGCGGGGTAAACAGATCCAAATTCCAAGAAGATATCAGCGGTTCAGTCCCAGGATGAGAAAAAACCGTTGTGGTTCGGATGCTGTCGTGGTTCGGATGCTGTTCCGTTCTTTGAGAAAAGTGAACACTTCTCCCGGTGTGTTGAACAGATGGCTTCGGCCTTTGTACTGAACTTTCATCCGCGCAGGTTGGATGAGGTAGCCGGTGATGTTCTTCTCCTTCAGTGCTTTGGCGGCAGGTCTGAACTGCTTGCGACGTCTGGCGAGATCCGCGCTCATATCCGGGAAATGGCTGGCCCTCTTGCCATCGGTGGTGATGTCCCCTTTGGCTCATGCGAGTTGCAGTATCTTCTCTCTGTCCTGGAAACGGAGGAACCTGATCAGGACGGCCCGTGGGGGCTCATCTGGCCGGGGTTTCGGTGCTGAAGTTCTGTGGGTGCGTTCGATTTCCAACGGCTTGTTGGGGTTGATTATGCCTAGGACCTCCGGGATCCATTGAGTGAAGAAACGGACCGGGTCACGGCCCTCGCTGTCCTCTTTCAATCCCACCACACGGATATTACTACGTCTACTCTGGTTCTCCATCTGATCTACCTTGTTTTTGAGGTAGGCATTGTCCTTCTGCAGTTGTATCAGAACCTGGTCATGTCGAGTGACGGTATCTTCAACTGTGCTAATGCGCAACTCTGCCTCAGAAGGAGATCATTCATGGAGGATTTCAGGTCGTCAATGGAAGAATGGAGTTCAGACGATTTCTTGTCAATTTTCAGAGAAAGACCTCTGTTACCATCCTAAATTTCCCGGAGGCGAGTAGCCAGCATGTCGACAGGCTCGCAAGAGGCTGCTGAGATCAACAGTCTGGAACGGTCTTCTGAGTTATGAGGGCTAATCTTGCTAGCTGTAACATTATCGTTATCTTGGGAATCAAATCAAATCAAATCAAATGTTATTTGTCACATACACATGGTTAGCAGATGTTAATGCGAGTGTAGCGAAATGCTTGTGCTTCTAGTTCCGACAATGCAGTGATAACCAACAAGTAATCTAACTAACAATTCCAAAACTACTGTCTTGTACACAGTGTAAGGGGATAAGGAATATGTACATAAGGATATATGAATGAGTGATGGTACAGAGCAGCATACAGTAGATGGTATCGAGTACAGTATATACATATGAGATGAGTATGTAGACAAAGTAAACAAAGTGGCATAGTTAAAGTGGCTAGTGACATAAGAATGCAGTCGATGATCTAGAGTACAGTATATACATATGCATATGAGATGAATAATGTAGGGTAAGTAACATTATATAAGGTAGCATTGTTTAAAGTGGCTAGTGATATATTTACATCATTTCCCATCAATTCCCATTATTAAAGTGGCTGGAGTTGGGTCAGTGTCAATGACAGTGTGTTGGCAGCAGCCACTCAATGTTAGTGGTGGCTGTTTAACAGTCTGATGGCCTTGAGATAGAAGCTGTTTTTCAGTCTCTCGGTCCCAGCTTTGATGCACCTGTACTGACCTCGCCTTCTGGATGATAGCGGGGTGAACAGGCAGTGGTTCGGGTGGTTGATGTCCTTGATGATCTTTATGGCCTTCCTGTAACATCGGGTGGTGTAGGTGTCCTGGAGGGCAGGTAGTTTGCCCCGGTGATGCGTTGTGCAGACCTCACTACCCTCTGGAGAGCCTTACGGTTGAGGGCGGAGCAGTTGCCGTACCAGGCGGTGATACAGCCCGCCAGGATGCTCTCGATTGTGCATCTGTAGAAGTTTGTGAGTGCTTTTGGTGACAAGCCGAATTTCTTCAGCCTCCTGAGGTTGAAGAGGCGCTGCTGCGCCTTCTTCACGATGCTGTCAGTGTGAGTGGACCAATTCAGTTTGTCTGTGATGTGTATGCCGAGGAACTTAAAACTTGCTACCCTCTCCACTACTGATCCATCGATGTGGATAGGGGGGTGTTCCCTCTGCTGTTTCCTGAAGTCCACAATCATCTCCTTAGTTTTGTTGACGTTAAGTGTGAGGTTATTTTCCTGACACCACACTCCGAGGGCCCTCACCTCCTCCCTGTAGGCCGTCTCGTCGTTGTTGGTAATCAAGCCTACCACTGTTGTGTCGTCCGCAAACTTGATGATTGAGTTGGAGGCGTGCGTGGCCACGCAGTCGTGGGTGAACAGGGAGTACAGGAGAGGGCTCAGAACGCACCCTTGTGGGGTCCCCGTGTTGAGGATCAGCGGGAGGAGATGTTGTTGCCTACCCTCACCACCTGGGGGCGGCCCGTCAGGAAGTCCAGTACCCAGTTGCACAGGGCGGGGTCGAGACCCAGGGTCTCGAGCTTGATGACGAGCTTGGAGGGTACTATGGTATTGAATGCCGAGCTGTAGTCGATGAACAGCATTCTCACATAGGTATTCCTCTTGTCCAGGTGGGTTAGGGCAGTGTGCAGTGTGGTTGAGATTGCATCGTCTGTGGACCTATTTGGGCGGTAAGCAAATTGGAGTGGGTCTAGGGTGTCAGGTAGGGTGGAGGTGATATGGTCCTTGACTAGTCTCTCAAAGCACTTCATGATGACGGAAGTGAGTGCTACGGGGCGGTAGTCGTTTAGCTCAGTTACCTTAGCTTTCTTGGGAACAGGAACAATGGTGGCCCTCTTGAAGCATGTGGGAACAGCAGACTGGTATAGGGATTGATTGAATATGTCCGTAAACACACCGGCCAGCTGGTCTGCGCATGCTCTGAGGGCGCGGCTGGGGATGCCGTCTGGGCCTGCAGCCTTGCGAGGGTTAACACGTTTAAATGTCTTACTCACCTCGGCTGCAGTGAAGGAGAGACCGCATGTTTTGGTCGTCCTTCTTGCCTCTCAGCCGGAGGTCCATGGCTCTTTGGGAAGGTGTTACGCACCCCTCTGTGAAGAGGGAAGAGGGAACGCAACACCCTGCTACAACTCAACTCTCCGTTAAGTGAAAGAGGTATGGACTGTAGGTGCGAGTAAGGACGACAACAGGCAGAATGTGGTACCGTTTACAAGGACTTTATTCCTTCACACGGTAATATGGGGAAAAGGGGCTGGACGGAACCAAAGCAAAGGAAGTAAATGTCAAAGCCCCCCCTCTCCTATCTTACCTGCCTACTACTTATCTAACTTAGCACCACCTGGTGCCCTAGCCAAAATACAGGGGGTGGTCCGCCCAGGTCTTACCTAGTGTGCCTAGACAGTGAATATACTACGGGTATATGTATGCCCGCAGGCCTCTTTTCTAAGCACTCCCTAGGTGCCTTCAATTAAACATAATATTATTAACAATTTTACAAACACAGGACATCAAATAGGCTCTGTCTGACTGAGCAACAAACTCACACAGGACATACCAACTGCTCCCAGCAACAACTAACACAGTAAATTACCCATCAGCCTCCTCTCTCAGCAAATGCATTCTGCAATGATCTCTGTGCAATCTATATCTCCGCAATGACCTCCCAGCAATGATCTCTCTTCTGAACAGAACACTGGCTTTTATATAGCTTCAGAAGGAATGGGTAATTGGAGACAGCTGCGTTTTGACGAGGGGGCGGGGTCAGCTCTCCAATTAGCCATGGAGTCGACCAATCAACTGCTTGGGGAGAATTCAGGAAGCTGTCTCCTGAAACACACTCAAATACACAAGTTATAACACAGAAACTGGGGAACGTAACAGAAGGTAAGTACTTGACAATTTATCAGCCGATGTTAGAATATTGTTTCAACGTTGTTATTTGGGTAATAATGGAATAACTTTGAAGAGCTCGGTTTGTCAATGTCTGCTCAGCTCCGCGGCGTCACCTGCTCCCCGAAGAAGATATTTTTGGCAAAAAATTTACTTAATGGTATTTTCTCATCAAGGCCCCTGGATTATACCTAAATGTCTGACTGTCTTTACATGCAGTAAGGGGCCTGAGTAATGCTGTCTGTCTGACTGTCTTGTCTGTCTGACTGTCTTTAGATGCAGTAAGGGGCCTGAGTAATGCTGTCTGTCTGACTGTCTGTCTGTCTGACTGTCTTTACATGCAGTAAGGGGCCTGAGTAATGCTGTCTGTCTGTCGACTGTCAGACTATCTCTCTGTCTGACTGTCTGTCTGACTGTCTGTCTGACTGACTGTCTGACTGTCTTTACATGCAGTAAGGGGCCTGAGTAATGCTGTCTGTCTGACTGTCTTTACATGCAGTAAGGGGCCTGAGTAATGCTGTCTGCTGTCTGTCTGTCTGACTGTCTGTCTGTCTGACTGTCTTTACATGCAGTAAGGGGCCTGAGTAATGCTGTCTCTGTCGACTGTCTGACTATCTGTCTGTCTGACTGTCTGTCTGACTGACTGTCTGTCTGACTGTCTTTACATGCAGTAAGGGGCCTGAGTAATGCTGTCTGTCTGTCTGACTGTCTTTACATGCAGTAAGGGGCCTGAGTAAGGCTGTTTGTCTGACTGTCTTTACATGCAGTAAGGGGCCTGAGTAATGCTGTCTGTCTGACTGTCTTTACATGCAGTAAGGGGCCTGAGTAATGCTGTCTGTCTGACTGTCTTTACATGCAGTAAGGGGCCTGAGTAATGCTGACTGTCTGACCGACTGTCTGTCTGTCTGTCCATCTGTATGACTGTCTTTACATGCAGTAAGGGGCCTGAGTACTGCTGTCTTACTGACTGTCTGTCTGTCTGACTTTCTTTACATGCAGTAAGGGGCCTGAGTAATGCTGTCTGTCTGACTGTCTGTCTGTCTTTACATGCAGTAAGGGGCCTGAGTAATGCTGTCTGTCCGTCTGTCTGTCTGTCTGTCTGACTGTCTTTACATGCAGTAAGGAGCCTGAGTAATGCTGTCTGTCTGACTGTCTGTCTGTCTGTCTGACTGTCTGTCTGTCTGACTGTCTTTACATGCAGTAAGGGGCCTGAGTAATGCTGTATGTCTGTCGACTGTCTGACTATCTGTCTGTCTGACTGTCTGTCTGACTGTCTGTCTGACTGACTGTCTGACTGTCTTTACATGCAGTAAGGGGCCTGAGTAATGCTGTCTGCTGTCTGTCTGACTGTCTTTACATGCAGTAAGGGGCCTGAGTAATGCTGTCTCTGTCGACTGTCTGACTATCTGTCTGTCTGACTGTCTGTCTGACTGACTGTCTTTACATGCAGTAAGGGGCCTGAGTAATGCTGTCTGTCTGTCTGACTGTCTTTACATGCAGTAAGGGGCCTGAGTAATGCTGTTTGTCTGACTGTCTTTACATGCAGTCTGTCTGTCTGTCCATCTGTATGACTGTCTTTACATGCAGTAAGGGGCCTGAGTACTGCTGTCTTACTGGCTGTCTGTCTGTCTGACTTTCTTTACATGCAGTAAGGGGCCTGAGTAATGCTGTCTGTCTGACTGTCTGACTGTCTGTCTGTCTGTCTTTACATGCAGTAAGGGGCCTGAGTAATGCTGTCTGTCCGTCTGTCTGTCTGTCTGACTGTCTGTCTGTCTTTACATGCAGTAAGGGGCCTGAGTAATGCTGTCTGTCTGACTGTCTGTCTGTCTGACTGTCTGTCTGTCTTTACATGCAGTAAGGGGCCTGAGTAATGTTGTCTGTCTGTTCATCTGTTCGTCTAACTGACTGTCTGGCCGTCCATCTGCCGGGTGTCTGTCTGAGATATCAGGAAGTCTCTCATGCTGTCATGCTGTCATGATGTCACGATGTCATGATGTCATGATGTCATGATGTCACGCTGTCATGATGTCACGATGTCATGATGTCACGATGTCATGATGTCACGATTTCATGATGTCACGATGTCATGATGTCATGTCACGCTGCCACGTTAAACCAATGGTCTGGGTCCACTGGGGTTTCACCTAAACACAAACACACACACACACACACACACACACAAAAACACACACACAAAAACACACACACAAACACACACACACACAAAACACACACAAACACACACACAGACAGACAGACAGACAGACAGACAGACAGACAGACAGACAGACAGACAGACAGACAGACAGACAGACAGACAGACAGACAGACAGACAGACAGACAGACAGACAGACAGACAGACAGACAGACAGACAGACAGACAGACACAGGGTGTGTATTTCCACTGTGTAAACTATCCATCCCCGTACCCCTAGAATCCCTCTCTTTCGTCCAGAGGTGTCTAACTGCTGCCTCTCTAGTCGTAGCCTACTCTACTCTGGGCTCGACTTGTACAAGTGGAAACGGGCAGACTAAAAATACTCCTCCTGCTCTGCTCTGGCCACCCAGGACCAACCCTTAAGATTTATTATTTCTCTTGGAACTATAATATATAATATAAACTGAACACATTATCATTTGGTTTGGTTTCTCTCAAAATAAGATCCTACATCTGTATGATGAGTGGAAAAATGTGTGTGTGTGTGTGTGTGTGTGTGTGTGTGTGTGTGTGTGTGTGTGTGTGTGTGTGTGTGTGTGTGTGTGTGTGTGTGTGTGTGTGAACAGTGGAAGAGAGAAGAGGCATAGAGGAGTGATGGGGTGAGTGGATCAGGCAGAGAAGGAGAAAAGCAAATGGCTCTCAGTGAGGTTCAGAAGCATTGAAAACGTGCAGAGGAGGAAGAAGAGAGGGAAGAAGAGGAGGGCTTTTTGGCGGATTTACGATGACAAAGTCTTTTTCTTTTTTTTCTGGCTGGGTTTAGGTTGTTTAGAAGTAATTCCCGATGAGAGCTGCAGCTGGTCCACAGCTGTGAATCAGTCTACTACTACACACACTTGTCGGCTCTATCCATCCCTCCCTCCCTCCTTCCCTCTTCTCCCCTCTGCTATTTCCTCTGCCTCTCCTCCTTAGATAGGAGTTGAACGAGATGTTTGGGGTTAGGGGCATTGCTAACCTGATGGGCGACGGAGCTCTGCTAGACACACAGAGAAGAAGAGTGAAGAGAGGAAAGTGTTGAATATGAAGGGAGAGGGAGGGGAGGAGAGGAGAGAGAGCAAGGGTGGCGGTAAGGAGAGGGTGAGAGGAGAGAGAGAGGAGAGAGCGAGGGTGGCGGTAAGGAGAGGGTGAGAGGAGAGAGAGAGGAGAGAGAGAGGAGAGGGTGGAGGTGAGGAGAGGGTGGAGATCAGAGGAGAGGAGCGGGTGGAGGTAAGGAGAGAGGAAGAAGAGGGTGGAGATCAGAGGAGAGGAGAGGGTGGAGGTAAGGAGAGAGGGAGGAGAGGGTGGAGGTAAGGAGAGAGGGAGAAGAGGGTGGAGGTAAGGAGAGAGGGAGGAGAGGGTGGAGGTAAGGAGAGAGGGAGGAGAGGGTGGAGATCAGAGGAGAGGAGAGGGTGGAGGTAAGGAGAGAGGGAGGAGAGGGTGGAGATCAGAGGAGAGGAGAGGGTGGAGGTTAGGGTTGCATAGGAAGGGTATATTACTGGAAACTTTCAAAGTTTACCAGTAAACTACCAGAAAAGTATTTTACTATGTCAATATGTCTTTGTTGTCAATGTTTTGGCGTCAAACTGGTGGTAAACTAGTCAATCATTGTAAGAGTTTAAAATATAATGCCATTGTGGATTAAATGCTTTTTTCATTCATTTGTCTATTTTCTTTTGAATCATATGCTGTATTTACTAGAAACTCCTGGACAATATGAAGACAGATCAAATAAATTAATACTATATATGAATATCATTTTTTTAAGAGTTACGATAGATTGCCATAGATTTTCTGTTAATTGTCAAAATTACTGAGCTACTGTGCTATAGAGGAGTAGAGAGGGAGGAGAGAGAGGAGAGGGGAGGCAGGAGAGGGAGGAGAGGAGAGAGGGAGGTAAGGATAGAGTAGAGGTATCTCTCTCCCTTTCTCTCTCTGTCTCTCCCTCTCTCTCCCTTTCTCTCTCTCTGTCTCTCCCCTCTCTCTCTCTCTCTCTCTCTCTCTCTCTCTCTCTCTCTCTCTCTCTCCCTTTCTCTGTCACTCTCTCTCACCCTCTCTCTTGGACTTTCTCTGTCTCTCTCTCTCTCGCTCCCGTTCTCTGTCTCTCTCTCTCACTTTCTCATCCTCTCTCTGTCTCTCTCAATTATTTCAATTCAATTCATTTGCTTTATTGGCATGACTTAACAATGTGCATATTGCCAAAGCTTATTTTAGATATTTACAATATGAAAATAAGAAGAATCAAAATTGTCAACGGGACAACAGTAACAACAGTAACCAAGGATCTAAAAAATAAAAAAAATAACCATCCATTCAACAATAACAATAACCATACAGTAGAGGACATGTGCAGGTTGATTGGTCTGTCAGACACTGTCCCACTGTCCCTTATGGCAGGCAGCAATGTAGTGCTCTGTCAACCCACAGCTGAATCCTATCCTCATCAGAGAGGTCTTTGAAACCTCGAATAAGGGTTTCAAAATTGGGGAAATGACACTCTCTAATTGTTTTATATTTTTTACATTTTGTCAGGAAATGCAGCTCTCTCTCAGGTTCTGCTGTGGTGCAGTGGTTGCACAGCCTTTCCTCTACAGGGAGCCAGGTTTTCCTGTGTCTACCCTTCTCAATGGCAAGGCTGTGCTCAATGTCTCTCTCTCTTTCTCTCTCTCTCTCTCTCTCTTGATCTCTCTCTCTCTCTTGGTCTCTCTCTCTCGCTCTCTAGCTCTCTCCCTCTCTCTCTCTAGCTCTCTCTCTCTCTCTTGGTCTCTCTCTCCCTCCCTGACTCCATACCTCTCTAGCTCTCTCCCTCTCTCCCTAGCTCTCTCTCTCTCTCTCTCTTTCTCCCTCCCTGACTCCCTACCTCTCTAGCTCTCTCCCTCTCTCCCTCCCTCTCTAGCTCTCTCCCTCTCACTCTCTCACTCTCTCTCTCCCTCTCTAGCTCTCTCTCTCTCTCCCTCTCTCTCTCTCCCCTCTCTAGCTCTCTCTAGCTCTCTCTCTCTCTCTCTCTCTCTCTCTCTCTAGCTCTCTCTCTCTCTCCCTCTCTCTCTCTCTCCCTCTCTCTAGCTCTCTTTCTCTCTCTCTAGCTCTCTCTCTCTCTTTGTCTTTCTCTGTCTCTCTCTCCCTCTCTCTAGCTCTCTTTCTCTCTCTCTAGCTCTCTCTCTCTCTCTTGGTCTCTCTCTCCCTCCCTGACTCCATACCTCTCTAGCTCTCTCTCTCTCTCTCTCTTTCTCCCTCCCTGACTCCCTACCTCTCTAGCTCTCTCCCTCTCTCCCTCCCTCTCACTCTCTCACTCTCTCTCTCCCTCTCTAGCTCTCTCTCCCTCTCTCTCTCTCTCTCCCTCTCTAGCTCTCTCTAGCTCTCTCTCTCTCTCTCTCTAGCTCTCTCTCTCTCCCTCTCTCTATCTCTCCCTCTCTCTAGCTCTCTTTCTCTCCCTCTAGCTCTCTCTCTCTCTTTGTCTTTCTCTGTCTCTCTCTCTCTCTCCACAGTACTACAGTGTTAACTATAATTACCAGGCCTGATGTTTTTACCACACTGTACTCCTTCCAACCTTCCCAAGGTGACGTGTGTGTGTGTGTGTGTGTGTGTGTGTGTGTGTGTGTGTGTGTGTGTGTGTGTGTGTGTGTGTGTGTGTGTGTGTGTGTGTGTGTGTGTGTGTGTGCAGTGTCGGACGTCGGCAGAATGTGTTTTTAATACCGCACAAACGATCGAAATGACAGACGACTTTGACACTGAAAAACTGAGAATCTGAGATAAATTAATACGACCCTCACTGAGAGCCATTTGCTTTTCTCCTTCTCTGCCTGATCCACTCACCCCATCACTCCTCTATGCCTCTTCTCTCTTCCACTGTTCACACACCGCAACACACACACACACACACACACACACACACACACACACACACACACACACACACACACATACATACATACATACATACATACATACATACATACATACATACATACATACATACATACATACAAACAGTTTTCCACTCATCATACAGATGTAGGATCTTAATTTGAGCCAGTTTGCTACAGCAGACAGGGAATGTTAATTATTATGTGGATTATAATACATTTACATTGTTGTAGGGGTTGATACATTTGTTGTAAGGGTAAATCTAGTCTGACATTTTAAAATGGAAATGACAAACTTCAGACGCCGTTTTAAACATTGAATACACTACACGTTTGCATTTCCTACTGTGCAGGAAAATTCTCAGCAACAAAAAAGTGATCAAATTAAGATCCTGCATCTGTATGCTGCTGCTAATCTGTGCCTAGTCACTTTACCCTGCCTTCATGTACATATCTACCTCAAATACCTTATTATTATCTATTCTGATGCCTAGTCACTTTACCCTGTCTTCATGTACATATCTACCTCAAATACCTTATTATTATCTATCCTGATGCCTAGTCATTTTACCCTGTCTTCATGTACATACCTACCTCAAATACCTTATTATCATCTATCCTGATGCCTAGTCACTTTACCCTGTCTTCGTGTACATATCTACCTCAAATACCTTATTATCATCTATCCTGATGACTCGTCACTTTACCCTGCCTTCATGTGGTACTAGTACTTCCTGTACAAAACTGCACATTGATATGGTACTGGTACTTCCTGTGCGTAGCTCCACATTGATCTGGTACTGGTACTTCCTGTATAGAGCTCCACATTGATCAGGTACTCCCTGTATATAGCTCCACATTGATCAGGTACTCCGTGTATATAGCTCCACATTGATCTGGTACTGGTACTTCCTGTATAGAGCTCCACATTGATCAGGTACTCCCTGTATATAGCTCCACATTGATCAGGTACTCCGTGTATATAGCTCCACATTGATCTGGTACTTGTACTTCCTGTATATAGCTCCACATTGATATGGTACTGGTACTTCCTGTATATAGCTCCACATTGATCTGGTACTTGTACTTCCTGTATATAGCTCCACATTGATCTGGTACTGGTACTTCCTGTATAGAGCTCCACATTGATCTAGTACTGATACTTCCTGTATATAGCTCTAAATTGATCTGGTACTTCCTGTATATAGCTCCACATTGATCTGGTACTGGTACTTCCTGTATATAGCTCCACATTGATCTGGTACTGGTACTTCCTGTATATAGCTCTAAATTGATCTGGTACTTCCTGTATATAGCTCCATATTGATGTTTAACTAGGAGGCACCTCAAATGAACTGTAATAGTTTGATTACAACTTTTACATTCCAAACAGTAAGAACATGTATAAAATGTCATGCCACAAGAGGTACCAGTTCCTGACAAAAAAAGATTCCGTGAACGAAACAGTCCAGAAACATTGAGGTTCTGGATCCTGTTGCGTCTCAGATGAAGCACCGGTGTCATAGTAGTGTGCTGTAAAGGTGCTGTAAAGGTGTCGAGCAGCATTCGATCTGTCGTCAGTCACTCAGTCTCTCTATCAACAAGGGATCAACGGTTCAATCTTGACAGTTATCCAGGGCCAAAATCAGCTGCCTGTAGACTACCAGCCTAGTTAACATGGACACAGTCTCACAGTAGTACACTCTCTCTATCTCTCTCGCTCTCTCACACACATACACACACAGATTTTTTTTTACATGAATACAGTCACATATATGCCTCTTTTAGCAAACACTGTTATCCAATGGAACGTACGGTACAGGGGATGTACGGTACAGGGGATGTACGGTACAGGGGATGTACGGTACAGGGGATGTACAGGGGATGTACGGTACAGGGGATGTACGGTACAGGGGATGTACGGTACGGTACAGGGGATGTACGGTACAGGGGATGTACGGTACAGGGGATGTACAGGGGATGTACGGTACAGGGGATGTACAGGGGATGTACGGTACAGGGGATGTACGGTACAGGGGATGTACGGTACAGGGGATGTACTGTACAGGGGATGTACTGTACAGGGGATGTACGGTACAGGGGATGTACAGGGGATGTACGGTACAGGGGATGTACAGGGGATGTACGGTACAGGGGATGTACGGTACAGGGGATGTACTGTACAGGGGATGTACTGTACAGGGGATGTACGGTACAGGGGATGTACGGTACAGGGGATGTACTGTACAGGGGATGTACTGTACAGGGGATGTACGGTACAGGGGATGTACTGTACAGGGGATGTACTGTACAGGGGATGTACGGGGGATGTACTGTACAGGGGATGTACTGTACAGGGGATGTACTGTACAGGGGATGTACGGTACAGGGGATGTACAGGGGATGTACGGTACAGGGGATGTACTGTACAGGGGATGTACGGTACAGGGGATGTACGGTACAGGGGATGTACTGTACAGGGGATGTACTGTACGGGGGATGTACGGTACAGGGGATGTACTGTACAGGGGATGTACGGGGGATGTACTGTACAGGGGATGTACTGTACAGGGGATGTACGGGGGATGTACTGTACAGGGGATGTACAGGGGATGTACGGTACAGGGGATGTACTGTACAGGGGATGTACTGTACAGGGGATGTACGGTACAGGGGATGTACGGTACAGGGGATGTACGGTACAGGGGATGTACGGTACAGGGGATGTACAGGGGATGTACAGGGGATGTACTGTACAGGGGATGTACTGTACAGGGGATGTACGGTACAGGGGATGTACGGTACAGGGGATGTACAGGGGATGTACGGTACAGGGGATGTACGGTACAGGGGATGTACGGTACAGGGGATGTACTGTATATATGTTTTGTATGTGCATGTAATCCCTTCAGGAATTGAATCCACAATCTTGGCATTTCTACCGTCACTCTCTTACCAACCGGAGTCACACAGGACCACACATGGTCAAACAGGCACAGAGCTCAAATAGATGGAATAATTAGACAGGCAGATGCTCATAGATGTGTACAGTAATAACCTAATGTTTCTCATTTGTTTGCCCAGCTCCAAATGTAGTATTGATGATATACTAGCTACTGGTACTCCGTATATATGTAGTATTGATGATATACTAACTACTGGTACTCCCTATATATGTAGTATTGATGATATACTAGCTACTGGTACTCCGTATATATGTAGTATTGATGATATACTAGCTACTGGTACTCCGTATATATGTAGTATTGATGATATACTAGCTACAACGCTTCCTCTTGGGTCATTATAAATATTTTCACCAGTAAATAGTTGACTGTGTGTGTTGTGTGGGGCTGATGCAGCAGGGTTTATACATACATACATTGTATAGCTTTAGGACATAACAGTGTATATGTTTTTAAACTAGCTTACAAAGATTCCTTTCACAAAAAAACCTTTTAGAATTTTTGTCCGGTATAGTGTTAAAGTAGTACGGTGGCTGCACTGTCCAGCTCGACGTATACAGCACGCTACAATGATGTCTCCACACTGGTCTCAAGTCGTGTAGACAGACACTCATAGGCCCCCATTACACCAGCTGACAGACATTCAGGAAGGGAGTGGCCATAGGGGAGAGGGAGGGGAGGGGGAGGGGGGCGAGAGGGGCTAAGTGGGGGGAGGAGGAGGGTATGAGTCGGGGGTTACTAAAACAAGGCAGATTTTAAAAACAAAGTTTACCACTGAAGGAAAACAACAGGATTGAAAAAGTCAGGGAGGGAGAAAGAAAGAGAGAAAAAAAAGAGGTAGAATCTTGCTATGAATGGCTAGGCCCCAAGTCCTCTCTCTTTCTCCCTCCTTGCCCCTCTTCCTCCCTCTGTTCCTCTCCCTTCTCTCTCTCTCTCTCCCTACACCCCCCCCCACTCCCTTCCTCCGTTCCCTCCCTCCTTCCCTTCGTTCCTTCTCTCTCTTGCCTTAACACAACAGAATCCCCCACAAGCTCCGCCACATCAGGAATGGCTGGCCACATTAGCTGCCATTATCGTCTTCCAAGTCATAACAGCCGGAGAACACCCACCTTGCCTGCTGCTCAGCTCAGAGTCTCAGCCCAGAGAGGGAAGGGGGGTAAGAGGTCGCTGGGGAACAGGGAGAGAGAGGGGGGCTGGGGAACAGGGAGAGAGAGAGAGAGAAACAGAGAGAGAGAGAGAGAGAAGGAAATACTTCCAGATGACTGTTTATGTCCCGTTCCAAAGATGTGCTTTAGTTTTATGCAGCAGTTTTATGTGTTTCTGTCTGCGCCAATAGATACTTCTAGATACATAGATACTGTAGATAGATAGATACATATAGATACTGTATATAGATAGATAGATACTGTATATAGATAGATATATATAGATATTGTATATAGATATAGATACTGTATATAGATAGATAGACATAGATACTGTATATAGATAGATAGATACTGTATATAGATAGATAGACATAGATACTGTATATAGATATATAGACATAGATACTGTATATAGATAGATAGACATAGATACTGTATATAGATATAGAGACTGTATATAGATAGATAGACATAGATACTGTATATAGATAGATAGATACTGTATATAGATAGATAGACATAGATACTGTATATAGATATATAGATATAGAGACTGTATATAGATAGGTAGACATAGATACTGTATATAGATAGATAGACATAGATACTGTATATAGATATATAGATACTTCTAGATACATTTATTTTATTTTATTTTATTTCACCTTTATTTAACCAGGTAAGCAAGTTGAGAACAAGTTCTCATTTACAATTGCGACCTGGCCAAGATAAAGCAAAGCAGTTCGACACATACAACGACACAGAGTTACACATGGAGTAAAACAAACATACAGTCAATAATACAGTAAAAAAAAAATAAAAAAAAAACAAGTCTATATACAATGTGAGCAAATTAGGTGAGAAGGGAGGTAAAGGCAAAAAAGGCCATGGTGGCAAAGTAAATACAATATAGCAAGTAAAACACTGGAATGGTAGTATTGCAATGGAAGAATGTGCAAAGTAGAAATAAAAATAATGGGGTGCAAAGGAGCAAAATAAATTAAATACAGTTGGGAAAGAGGTAGTTGTTTGGGCTAAATTATAGGTGGGCTATGTACAGGTGCAGTAATCTGTAAGATGCTCTGACAGTTGGTGCTTAAAGCTAGTGAGGGAGATAAGTGTTTCCAATTTAAGAGATTTTTGTAGTTCGTTCCAGTCATTGGCAGCAGAGAACTGGAAGGAGAGGCGGCCAAAGAAAGAATTGGTTTTGGGGGTGACTAGAGAGATATACCTGCTGGAGCGTGTGCTACAGGTGGGAGATGCTATGGTGACCAGCGAGCTGAGATAAGGGGGGACTTTACCTAGCAGGGTCTTGTAGATGACATGGAGCCAGTGGGTTTGGCGACGAGTATGAAGCGAGGGCCAGCCAACAAGAGCGTACAGGTCGCAATGGTGGGTAGTATATGGGGCTTTGGTGACAAAACGGATAGCACTGTGATAGACTGCATCCAATTTGTTGAGTAGGGTATTGGAGGCTATTTTGTAAATGACATCGCCAAAGTCGAGGATTGGTAGGATGGTCAATTTTACAAGGGTATGTTTGGCAGCATGAGTGAAGGATGCTTTGTTGCGAAATAGGAAGCCAATTCTAGATTTAACTTTGGATTGGAGATGTTTGATATGGGTCTGGAAGGAGAGTTTACAGTCTAACCAGACACCTAAGTATTTGTAGTTGTCCACGTATTCTAAGTCAGAGCCGTCCAGAGTAGTGATGTTGGACAGGCGGGTATACATAGATACTGTATATAGATAGATACATATAGATACCGTATATAGATATATAGATACTTCTAGATACATAGATACTGTATATAGATAGATATATATAGATACTGTATATAGATACATATATACTGTATATAGATAGATAGGTATAGATACTATATATAGATACATAGATACTGTATATAGATACATATAGATACTGTATATAGATAGGTAGATAAATATATACTTCTAGATACATAGATACATAGATGTATATAGATAGATATATATAGATACTGTATATAGATATATATATATAGATACTGTATATAGATAGATACTGTATAGAGATAGATAGATATAGATACTGTATAGAGATAGATAGATATAGATACTGTATAGAGATATATACATATAGATACTGTATATAGATAGATAGATATAGATACTGTATATAGATAGATACATATAGATACTGTATAGAGATAGATAGATAGATATAGATACTGTATAGAGATATATAGATACTGTATAGAGATAGATAGATATAGATACTGTATAGAGATAGATAGATATAGATACTGTATAGAGATATATACATATAGATACTGTATAGAGATATATACATATAGATACTGTATAGAGATATATGTAGATTATGTATATATGTAGATAGATATAGATACTGTACAGAGATAGATAGATATAGATACTGTATAGAGATATATACATATAGATACTGTATAGAGATATATGTAGATTCTGTATATATGTAGAGATATATAGATACTGTATAGAGATAGATAGATATAGATACTGTATAGAGATATATACATATAGATACTGTATAGAGATAGATAGATATAGATACTGTATAGAGATATATACATATAGATACTGTATAGAGATATATGTAGATTCTGTATATATGTAGATATATATAGATACTGTATAGAGATAGATATAAATACTGTATATATATATAGATATATATAGATACTGTATATATAGAGATACTGTATATATATAGATACTGTATAGAGATAGATATAAATACTGTATATATATAGATAGATATAGATACTGTATATACATAGATAGATATAGATACTGTATACAGATATATACATATAGATACTGTATAGAGATAGATAGATAGATATAGATACTGTATAGAGATAGATAGATAGATATAGATACTGTATAGAGATAGATATAGATAGTGTATATATATAGTTCGATACTGTATATATATAGTTCGATACTGTATATAGAAAGATATAGATACTGTATATAGATAGATACATAGATATAGATACTGTATATAGATATATAGATATAGATACTGTATATAGGCAGATAGATATAGATACTGTATATAGATAGATGTAGATACTGTATATATATAGATAGATAGATAGATAGATATAGATACTGTATATAGATAGATAGATAGATATAGATACTGTATATAGATAGATGTAGATACTGTATATATATAGATAGATAGATAGATATAGATAGATATAGATAGATAGATATAGATACTGTATATAGATAGATATATATATAGATACTGTATAGAGATAGATATATATAGATACTGTATATATATAGATAGATATATATATAGATAGATAAAGATACTGTATATAGATAGATAGATATAGATACTGTATATAGATAGATATAGATACTGTATATAAACAGATAGATAGATATAGATACTGTATATATGTAGATAGATATAGATACTGTATATATGTAGATAGATATAGATACTGTATATATATAGATATATATAGATACTGTATATAGATACTGTATATAGATAGATAGATACTGTATATAGATAGATACTGTATATAGATAGATATAGATACTGTATATAGATAGATACTGTATATAGATAGATATAGATACTGTATATAGATAGATAGATATAGATACTGTATATAGATATATAGATAGATAGATAGATAGATACTGTATATATATATAGATAGATATAGATACTGTATATGTATAGATAGATAGATATGGAGACTGTATATAGATAGATGTAGATACTGTATATGGATAGGTAGATATAGATACTGTAATATATAGATATAGATAGATAGATATAGATACTGTATATAGATAGATATAGATACTGTATATAGATAGATATAGATACTGTAATATATAGATATAGATAGATAGATATAGATACTGTATATAGATAGATATAGATACTGTATATAGATAGATGGATATAGATACATGTAGATACTGTATATATATACTGTATACAGTAGGGCAAAAAAAGTATTTAGTTAGCCACCAATTGTGCAAGTTCTCCCACTTAAAAAGATGAAAGGCCTGTAATTTTCATCATAGGTACACTTCAACTATGTCAGACAAAATGAGAGAAAAAAATCCTGAAAATCACATTGTAGGATTTTTTATGAATTTATTTGCAAATTATGGTGGAAAATAAGTATTTGGTCACCTACAAACAAGCAAGATTTCTGGCTCTCACAGACCTGTACCTTCTTCTTTAAGAGGCTCCTCTGTCCTCCACTCGTTACCTGTATTACTGGCACCTGTTTGAACTTGTTATCAGTATAAAAGACACCTGTCCACAACCTCAAGCAGTCCAACACTCCAAACTCCACTATGGCCAAGACCAAAGAGCTGTCAAAGGACACCAGAAACAAAATTGTAGACCTGCACCAGGCTGGGAAGACTGAATCTGCAATAGGTAAGCAGCTTGGTTTGAAGAAATCAACTGTGGGAGCAATTATTAGGAAATGGAAGACAAACAAGACCACTGATAATCTCCCTCGATCTGGGGCTCCACGCAAGATCTCACCCCGTGGGGTCAAAATGATCACAAGAACGGTGAGCAAAAATCCCAGAACCACACGGGGGGGACCTAGTGAATGACCTGCAGAGAGCTGGGACCAAAGTAACAAAGCCTACCGTCAGTAACACACTACGCCGCCAGGGATTCATATCCTGCAGTGCCAAACGTGTCCCCTTGCTTAAGCCAGTACATGTCCAGGCCCGTCTGAAGTTTGCTAGAGAGCATTTGGATGATCCAGATTGGGAGAATGTCATATGGTCAGATGAAACCAAAATATAACTTTTTGGTAAAAACTCAACTCGTCGTGTTTGGAGGACAAAGAATGCTGAGTTGCATCCAAAGAACACCATACCTACTGTGAAGCATGGGGGTGGAAACATCATGCTTTGGGGCTGTTTTTCTGCAAAGGGACCAAGACGACTGATCCGTGTAAAGGAAAGAATGAATGGGGCCATGTATCGTGAGATTTTGAGTGAAAACCTCCTTCCATCAGCAAGGGCATTGAAGATGAAACGTGGCTGGGTCTTTCAGCATGACAATGATCCCAAACACCGCCCGGGCAACGAAGGAGTGGCTTCGTAAGAAGCATTTCAAGGTCCTGGAGTGGCCTAGCCAGTCTCCAGATCTCAACCCCATAGAAAATCTTTGGAGGGAGTTGAAAGTCCGTGTTGCCCAGCAACAGCCCCAAAACATCACTGCTCTAGAGGAGATCTGCATGGAGGAATGGGCCAAAATACCAGCAACAGTGTGTGAAAACCTTGTGAAGACTTACAGAAAACGTTTGACCTCTGTCATTGCCAACAAAGGGTATATAACAAAGTATTGAGATAAACTTTTGTTATTGACCAAATACTTATTTTCCACCATAATTTGCAAATAAATAAATAAAAAATCAATGTGATTTTCAGGATTTTTTTTTCTAATTTTGTCTGTCATAGTTGAAGTGTATTTATGATGAAAATTACAGGCATCTCTCATCTTTTTAAGTGGGAGAACTTGCTGTAACGGTTTTCCTCCTCCTCTTCGTCTGAGGAGGAGAAGCGAGAAGGATCGGAGGACCAAGATGTGGCGTGGTAAGTGTTCATGATGTTTATTTTAAAGACAAACTGAACACTAAAAAACAATAAACGTAACGTGAATAACCGAAAGTGAAAACAGTACCGTGTGGTGAACAAACACAAACACAGACACAGAAACAAACACCCACAAACCAACAGTGAAACCCAGGCTACCTAAGTATGATTCTCAATCAGAGACAACTAATGACACCTGCCTCTGATTGAGAACCATACTAGGCCGAAACATAGAAATCCCCAAATCATAGAAAAACAAACATAGACTGCCCACCCCAACTCACGCCCTGACCATACTAAATAACGACAAAACAAAGGAAATAAAGGTCAGAACGTGACACTTGCACAATTGGTGGCTGACTAAATCCTTTTTTACCCCACTGTAGATTCATAGATATATATACTGTATATAGATATAGGTATATAGATTTATAGATATAGATACTGTATATAGATATAGGTATATAGATTTATAGATATATATACTGTATATAGATATAGGTATATAGATTTATAGATATAGATACTGTATATAGATATAGGTATATAGATTTATAGATATAGGTATATAGATTTATAGATATATATACTGTATATAGATATAGGTATATAGATACTGTATATAGATATAGATATATAGATATAGATATAGGTATATAGATTTATAGATATAGATACTGTATATAGATATAGGTATATAGATTTATAGATATAGATACTGTATATAGATATAGGTATATAGATTTATAGATATAGATACTGTATATAGATATAGATACTGTATATAGATATATAGATATAGATACTGTATATAGATATAGGTATATAGATATACATTGGTTATCACTTTGGAAAGTGTTTTCATCACTTTCATTAGCAAATGTACATCATGTCAATGTATGTTTTATTTTCAACCCAAAAAATAAGATTAAATTCACCTAATATTTTCTCCCAAAAAGGAATGAAAGAAACAAACTTAATAAATCCTCTTCATTCCAGGAAGAACATTGGGCCTGAATGAGACAGAGTAATGGGGTAGAAGGTCATTTTAACATGGGACTGGTCATAAATGCCCCCTTTTACAGGTGTGTGAGTGTGAGAGAATGAATATGCTGTAGTAGTATTTAATATGAATATGCTGTAGTAGTATTTAATATGAATATGCTGTAGTAGTATTTAATATGAATATGCTGTAGTAGTATTTAATATGAATATGCTGTAGTAGTATTTAATATGAATATGCTGTAGTAGTATTTAATATGAATATGCTGTAGTAGTATTTAATATGAATATGCTGTAGCAGTATTTAATATGAATATGCTGTAGTAGTATTTAATATGAATATGCTGTAGTAGTATTTAATATGAATATGCTGTAGTAGTATTTAATATGAATATGCTGTAGTAGTATTTAATATGAATATGCTGTAGTAGTATTTAATATGAATATGCTGTAGCAGTATTTAATATGAATATGCTGTAGTAGTATTTAATATGAATATGCTGTAGCAGTATTTAATATGAATATGCTGTAGTAGTATTTAATATGAATATGCTGTAGTAGTATTTAATATGAATATGCTGTAGTAGTATTTAATATGAATATGCTGTAGTAGTATTTAATATGAATATGCTGTAGTAGTATTTAATATGAATATGCTGTAGTAGTATTTAATATGAATATGCTGTAGTAGTATTTAATATGAATATGCTGTAGTAGTATTTAATATGAATATGCTGTAGTAGTATTTAATATGAATATGCTGTAGTAGTATTTAATATGAATATGCTGTAGTAGTATTTAATATGAATATGCTGTAGTAGTATTTAATATGAATATGCTGTAGTAGTATTTAATATGAATATGCTGTAGTAGTATTTAATATGAATATGCTGTAGTAGTATTTAATATGAATATGGTGTAGTAGTATTTAATATGAATATGCTGTAGTAGTATTTAATATGAATATGCTGTAGTAGTATTTAATATGAATATGCTGTAGTAGTATTTCATATTTATATGGTGTATTTGTATTTAAATACGCAATTCTTCAATTATTTTGTGATTCTTAAGTAAATCCATACAAATCCCTTATAATAAATACATGTCCTTTGCATAATAATAAGGAAGTTGTAATAATTAAAATGTCATTGTTTTCCCTGATCTGTTTTAATGTGCCACCGTGGTAGCTGTCTGTGATGAGGAGAGTGTGTGTGATGTGTGTTACCGGGTTTGGTTTGTGGCGGGGTAGGTACAGGTAGGAGGTGTAGAATAAACCCAAGTGGCTGACAGTTCTTTTCTGTGGTGGTTTGGTTAGAGGACTGAGGGCTGGGAGCTTGGAGCTTGGAGGTGGGAGCTGGGAGCTTGGAAGTGGGAGCTGGGAGCTTGGAGGTGGGAGCTTGGAGGTGGGAGCTTGGAGGTGGGGGCTGGGAGGTGGGAGCTTGGAGGTGGGAGCTGGGAGCTTGGAGGTGGGGGCTGGGAGCTAAGAGGTGGGAGGTGGGAGGTGGGAGCTTGGAGGTGGGAGCTGGGAGCTTGGAGGTGGGAGCTAGGAGGTGGGAGGTGGGAGCTTGGAGGTGGGAGCTTGGAGGTGGGAGCTGGGAGCTTGGAGGTGGGAGCTTGGAGGTGAGAGCTTGGAGGTGGGAGCTTTGAGGTGGGAGCTTGGAGGTGGGACCTTGGAGGTGGGAGCTAGGAGCTTGGAGGTGGGAGCTGGGAGGTGGGAGCTTGGAGGTGGGAGCTTGGAGGTGAGAGCTTGGAGGTGGGAGCTTGGAGGTGAGAGCTTGGAGGTGAGAGCTTGGAGGTGGGAGCTTGGAGGTGGGAGGTGGGAGCTTGGAGGTGGGAGCTTGGAGGTGGGAGCTTGGAGGTGGGAGCTGGGAAGTGGGAGCTGGGAGCGGCTAGGCCTGGAGGTTCCAGACTGGTTGGTGGTTGATTGGGTGGGGATACAGGCAGAACACTGCCAAGCTCCTATACCCACAGAGGAGAGAGACTTGTTTGGTTAGCAGTTTGATTTATGGGACTGAGTTTTTAATATGCAAACCAGCCCCATCCCTTTCAACCCCACATGCCACAAAATAACAGTGTGAAGTCACTCCACTATGGCTGTAGCTTAGTGTTTCTCATTAAATATTGACCGTAACTAGAGGAGAGAGCACAGGATGCCACTACACCTGTCTAAGCACCACACACAGACTTTCTCTCTCTCTCTCTCCAGAAAAATAAACACACACACACACAGGTGCAAGCACACACAATCTCTCTCTCTCTCTCTCTCTCTCTCTCTCTCTCTCTCTCTGTCTCTCTGTCTCTCTCTCTCTCACACACGCACACACTGACACACACACTATAACATGAACTCCCTTACGTACGGCAGGTTGTCCACACGCAACCATTTTACATTTAATTTACCCCCACCCTGTCTGGTCAGAACACTGTCTGGTCTACACTCTGTCTGGTCAGAACACTGTCTGGTCAGAACACTGTCTGGTCAGAACACTGTCTGGTCTACACTCTGTCTGGTCAGAACACTGTCTGGTCTGACCACTCTGTCTGGTCTGAACACTGTCTGGTCTACACTCTGTCTGGTCTACACTCTGTCTGGTCAGAACACTGTCTGGTCAGAACACTGTCTGGTCTGAACACTGTCTGGTCTGACCACTCTGTCTGGTCAGAACACTGTCTGGTCTGACCACTCTGTCTGGTCAGAACACTGTCTGGTCTACACTCTATCTGGTCTGAACACTGCCTGGTCTGGACACTGCCTGGTCTGAACACTGCCTGGTCTGGACACTGCCTGGTCTGGACACTGCCTGGTCTGACCACTCTGTCTGGTCTGGACACTGCCTGGTCTGAACACTGTCTGGTCAGAACACTGTCTGGTCAGAACACTGTCTGGTCTGAACACTGTCTGGTCAGAACACTGTCTGGTCAGAACACTGTCTGGTCTACACTCTATCTGGTCTACACTCTGTCTGGTCTGAACACTGTCTGGTCAGAACACTGTCTGGTCTGAACACTTTCTGGTCTGAACACTGTCTGGTCTACACTCTGTCTGGTCTACACTCTGTCTGGTCTGAACACTGTCTGGTCTGGACACTGTCTGGTCTGAACACTGTCTGGTCTGGACACTGTCTGGTCTGAACACTGTCTGGTCTGAACACTGTCTGGTCTGGACACTGTCTGGTCAGAACACTGTCTGGTCTGAACACTGTCTGGTCTGGACACTGTCTGGTCTGAACACTGTCTGGTCTGGACACTGTCTGGTCTGAACACTGTCTGGTCTGAACACTGTCTGGTCTGGACACTGTCTGGTCAGAACACTGTCTGGTCTGGACACTGTCTGGTCTGAACACTGTCTGGTCTGGACACTGTCTGGTCAGAACACTGTCTGGTCTACACTCTGTCTGGTCTACACTCTGTCTGGTCTGAACACTGTCTGGTCAGAACACTGTCTGGTCTACACTCTGTCTGGTCTGAACACTGTCTGGTCAGAACACTGTCTGGTCTGGACACTGTCTGGTCTGGATACTGTCTGGTCTGAACACTGTCTGGTCAGAACACTGTCTGGTCTACACTCTGTCTGGTCTACACTCTGTCTGGTCTACACTCTGTCTGGTCTGAACACTGTCTGGTCAGAACACTGTCTGGTCTACACTCTGTCTGGTCTGAACACTGCCTGGTCAGAACACTGTCTGGTCTGAACATTGTCTGGTCTGAACACTGTCTGGTCAGAACACTGCCTGGTCAGAACACTGTCTGGTCTGAACACTGTCTGGTCTGAACACTGTCTGGTCTGGACACTGTCTGGTCAGAACACTGTCTGGTCTACACTCTGTCTGGTCTACACTCTGTCTGGTCTACACTCTGTCTGGTCAGAATACTGTCTGGTCAGAACACTGTCTGGTCTACACTCTGTCTGGTCAGAACACTGTCTGGTCTACACTCTGTCTGGTCTGACCACTCTGTCAGGTCAGAACTCTGTCTGGTCTGGACACTGCCTGGTCTGGACACTGTCTGGTCTAAACATAGTGTCTCTCACACACACACACACACACACACACACACACACACACACACACACACACACACACACACAGACACATGCAGCTTGTGGATTATCGCGCCGCTGACAGGTGGAAGGATGTATATCAGCGTTCAGGGGAACCAGCAAGGAGTCAGAGGGGGAGTCTGGGAGGCAAGGGGGAGTCAGGGGGGGAGAACAGGGGGGGAGACAGGAGGGGGAGACATGGGGAGAAACCAGGGTGGGAACAGGAGGAGGAAGGGAGAGAGAGAGAGAGGTATTTATTGGTTGGCGACAGCTGGACGTTCACAAGAGATCTCTATTTGGCACCTCACTTTCTCCATCATCATCACGCACACATCTGAGACTGCTGCCAAATAATGTGCTCAATTACACAGGCGCTCTATGATGCGATGTAGGTTTTGGCAGCCTGTGTGGCCTGATCTGTTCTCGGAGATGTCTTGTGTTCTCTAACACTTCTGTGACAGAATACCTAAGCCACTTATCTATGCGAATGTGGCTGTACGTCTGCTACCTGGTGGAATGTTCTAGAATCATAGAACGTAACTGGTAGGAAGATTGAATAGACTAGAAACGACAGAATTGTGGACCAGTCTCTCTTGTGATGGAGGATTCATGTTTCTCTGTAGGATGTTCTGTGTTTGGTGTCCTCTCTCTGTGTGTGAGGTCTCCTCTCTCTGTATGTGAAGTAATATGTTGGGTGTTCTGTATTTGGTGTCCTCTCTCTGTGTGTGAGATGTCCTCTTTCTGTGTGTGAGGTAATATGTTGGGCGTTCTGTGTTTGGTGCCCTCTCTCTGTGTGTTTGGTGTCCTCTCTGTGTGTGTGAGATGTCCTCTCTCTGTGTGTGAGGTAATATGTTGGGTGTTCTGTGTTTGGTGTCCTCTCTCTGTGTGTTTGGTGTCCTCTCTCTGTGTGTTTGGTGTCCTCTCTCTGTGTGTGAGGTAATATGTTGGGTGTTTGGTGTCCTCTCTCTGTGTGTTTGGTGTCCTCTCTCTGTGTGTTTGGTGTCCTCTCTCTGTGTGTGAGGTAATATGTTGGGTGTTCTGTGTTTGGTGTCCTCTCTCTGTGTGTGCAAAGTGATGTACAGTGATTCACTACATGACCAAAAGTATGCTCGTCGAACATCTCATTCCAAAATCGTGGGCATTAATAAGGGGTTGGTCCCCCCTTTGCTGCTATAACAGCCTTTCCACTAGATGTTGGAACATTGCTGCGGGGACTTGCTTCCATTCAGCCACAATAGCATTAGTGAGGTTGGGCACTGATGTTGGGCAATTAGGCCTGGCTCGCAGTCGGCATATCAATTCATCCCGAAGTTGTTTGATGGAGTTGAAGTCAAGGCTCTGTGCAGACCTTCACTGGACCTAAGGTGCTAGACGGAACTGTGAAAAACAGCCCCAGACTAGTATTCCTCCTCCACCAAACTTTACAGTTGGCACTATGCATTGGGACAGGTAGCGTTCTCCTGGCATCTGCCAAACCGAGATTCGTCCAATCGGACTTCCAGATGGTGAAGCGTGATTCATCACTCCAGAGAACGTGTTTCCACTGCTCCAGAGTCCAATGGCGGCGATCTTTACACCACTCCAGCCAACACTTGGCTTTGATTTTAGTCTTGTGTGCGGCTCCTCGGTCATGGAAACCCATTTCATGAAGCTCCCGAAGAACAGTTCTTGTCCAGACGCAGTTTGGAACTGGGGAAGTGAGTGTTTACGTACTTCAGCACTCGGCGGCCCCGTTCTGTTAGCTTGCGTGGCCTTACCCCCTTTGCGGCTGAACCGTTGTTGACCAAGGCAGAAATGTGACGAACTGACGTGTTGGAAAGGTGTCATGCTATGACGGTGCCAGGTTGAAAGTCACTGAGCTCTTCAGTAAGGCCATTCTACTGCCAATGTTTGTCTATGGAGATTGCATGGCTGTGTGCTCGATTTTATACACCTGTCAGCAACGGGGGTGGCTGAAATACTTTTGAAGAATCTGCTAATTTGAAGGGGTGTCCACATACTGTTGTGTATGTATAGTGTATGTTGTAGTAATTGCTGTGCTAAGTGCCTGTCAGAGCCCACAGCGGTAGCTGCAGCAGGCTGTAACTAATAGTACCTGGAGTGATGTGGGGGCTTGTAATGAGAGAAGGTGCTTTGTAATTACACGCACACAAAGAGACACACACACACACAGAGACACACACACACACAGAGACACACACACACACACAGAGACACACACACACACAGAGACACACACACACACACACACACACACACACACACACACACACACACACACACACACAGAGAGAGAGAGAGACACACACACATTTCCTCTAAAAGTGTCTCCATTATCTGTCGATCAGTGTGTATTGATCTCTTGTTTCTGGTTAGACACATAGCATCTGCAGTGTGTATTAAAGCATGTATTTGGCCTGTGTCTTCAGTTTGGAGCCAGACAGACAGACAGACAGACAGACAGACAGACAGACAGACAGACAGACAGACAGACAGACAGACAGACAGACAGACAGACAGACAGACAGACAGACAGACAGACAGACAGACAGACAGACAGACAGACAGACAGACAGACAGACAGACAGACACAGACAGACAGACAGACAGACAGACAGACAGACAGACAGACAGACAGACAGACACAGACAGACAGACAGACAGACAGACAGACAGACAGACAGACAGACACAGACAGACAGACACAGACAGACAGACAGACAGACAGACAGACAGACAGACAGACAGACAGACAGACAGACAGACAGACAGACAGACAGACAGACAGACAGTGAGTGAGTGAGTGAGTGAGTGAGTGTAGAACTTACTGCAGTAAAAATAGTTTGTGTCCCTAAAGCCAGGCTAATCTCTCAGACCCTGTCCAGGCATATCAACAGCAGGATCACATGACTCCATGACCCAAACAACTACATCCAGGTCTCATAGCGAGTGACGTCACCAATTGAAACGCCATTAGCGCGCACCACCGCTAACTAGCTAGCCATTTCACACTGTCCCTCGTGTACACACACTGTCCCTCGTGTACACACTGTCACTCGTGTACACACTGTCCCTCGTGTACACACTGTCCCTCGTGTACACACACTGTCCCTCGTGTACACACTGTCCCTCGTGTACATACTGTCCCTCGTGTACACACACTGTCCCTCATGTACACACTGTCCCTCATGTACACACACTGTCCCTCATGTACACACTGTCCCTCATGTACATACTGTCCCTCATGTACACACACTGTCCCTCGTGTACACACACTGTCCCTCGTGTACATACTGTCCCTCATGTACACACACTGTCCCTCGTGTACACACTGTCCCTCATGTACACACTGTCCCTCGTGTACACACACTGTCCCTCGTGTACACACTGTCCCTCATGTACACACTGTCCCTCATGTACACACACTGTCCCTCATGTACACACACTGTCCCTCGTGTACACACACTGTCCCTCATGTACACACTGTCCCTCGTGTACACACTGTCTCTCATGTACACACTGTCCCTCATGTACACACACTGTCCCTCGTGTACACACTGTCCCTCGTGTACACACTGTCCCTCATGTACATGCAACACAAATGGGTTTGGGATTCAGCATGTGTCTACGCAAAAGATGTCATAAATCAGTACTGCAGAGCTCTCCCTGTCCTCTGCCGTGCCTTGATTGTATTACTGTTGATGATATCTGGAAATGTTCATGTACACCCTGGCCCATCTACTGTTGCTAGACCCAATTCTGAAGTGTGCTCTGATATCTACTTCACTCATTTCTGCTCTCGTAAAAACCTGGGTTTTCTGCACGTTAACACTAGAAGCTTATTAGCTAAAAATGGATCAATTTAAAGTGTGGGTTCACAGCTCCAATCCAGATGTGTTGGTCATTACTGAGACGTAGTTAAGGAAGAGTGTTTTGAATACTGATGTTAACCTTTCTGGTTATAACCTTTCTGGGCAAGACACATCTTCCAAAGGCGGAGGAGTGGCAATCTTTACCAAGGATCACCTTCAGTGCTTGGTTGTCTCCACCAAATCTGTCCACAAACAATTTGATTTGCTGGTTTTAAGCATTGAACTTTCAAATAGCTCTTTGTTGACTGTTGCTGGGTGCTATCGTCCTCCATCAGCACCGGCCTGTACCCTACCTGCCTTAAGCTCTCTCATGGCCCCTTACACTGCATTTGTCCTGCTAGGTGACCTAAACTGGGGCATGCTTAAACCACCTGACCAAGTCCTAAAGCAACGGGACTCCCTAAATCTTTCTCAGATTATTACCACAAGGTATGACTCCAAACACCCAGAAAAGGCTACTCTCCTCAATGTTATCCTCACAAATAATCCGGATCGGTATCAGTCTGGTGTTTTCTTTTATGACCTTAGTGATCACTGTTTTACAGCCTGTGTTTGTAACGGCTGCTCAGTGAAATTACCTGTCCTGATATGTCATAGACGCTTGCTAAAAAACTTTAATGAGCAAGCCTTCCTTCATGAACTGGCCTCTGTTAAATGGTATTGAATCAGCTTGATCCCCTCTGTCGAAGACGCTTGGACCTTCTTTTTTGATATTTTCATTGGTATTGTTAACAAACACGCACCCATAAATAAAATGAGAGTTAAAAACAGGTACATCCCCTGGTTCGACCGTGATCTTGCAGAGTTACTCCACCTCAAGAATTGCATTTGGCGAAAGGCTCGGCACACGCATAGTCAGGCTGACTGACCATCGTTCAGGCAAATGAGAAATGAGTGCACTCTCAGGCTATCTGGAAGGCCAAAGTTAGTTATTTTAAGGAGCAGATCTCTCTCTGTGGGTCTAAACCCAAGAAGTTATGGAAAACGGTTAAAGATCTGGAGAATAAACCCTCCTCACAGCTGTCCATGTACCTTAATGTTGATGATGTGGTTGTTACTGACAAGAAGCACATGGCTGAGCTCTTTAATCACCACTTCATTAAGTCAGGATTCCTATTTGACTCAGCCATGCCTCCTTGCCCGTCCAACATTTCCTCATCTTCCACCCCTTGTAATGCAACAATCCCCGATGCTTCTCTCTCTTTTTCCCTTGCCCCGCTACAAAGTTTCTCCCTGCAGGCAGTCACTGCTAGAGGAGCTCCTGAAAATGGGTCAGATGGTTTAGACCCTTTCTTCTTTATGGTTGCAGCCCCTATCATCGCCAAACCTATCTCCAACCTTTTTAACCTGTCTCTCCTTTCTGGGGAGGTTCCCATTGCTTGGAAGGCAGCCACAGTTCATCCTTTATTTAAAGGGGGAGATCATGCTGATCCTAACTGTTATAGGCCTATTTCTATTTGGCCTGTTTATCAAAAGTGTTGGAAAAACGTAATAACAATAATCACCTGACTGGCTTTCTTAGTGTCTATAGTATTTTCTCTGGTATGCAATCTGGTTTCCGCTCAGGTTGTGGATGTGTCACTGCAACCTTAAAGGTCCTAAATGATGTCACCATTGCCCTTCATTCTAAGCAATGTTGTGCTGCTATTTTTATTGACTTGGCCAAAGCTTTTGACACAGTAGACCATTCCATTCTTGTGGGCCGGCTAAGGAATATTGATGTCTCTGAGGGATCTTTGGCCTGGTTTGCTAACTACCTCTCTCAAATAGTGCAGTGTATAAAGTCAGACAATCTGCTGTCTCAGCCACTGCCTGTCACCAAGGGAGTACCCCAGGGCTCAATTCTAGGCCCCACGCTCTTCCCAATTTACATCAACAACATAGCTCAGGCAGTAGGAAGCTCTCTCGTCCATTTATATGCAGATGATACAGTCTTATACTCAGCTGGCCCCTCCCTGGATTTTGTGTCAAATGCTCTACAGCAAAACGTTTTTAATGTCCAACAAGCCCTTAACCTTGTTCTGAACACCTCCAAAACAAAGGTCATGTGGTTTGGTAAGAAGTTTGCCCCTCTCCCCACAGGTGTGATTATTACCTCTGAGGGTTTAGAGCTTGAGCTTGTCACCTCATACAAGTACTTGGGAGTATGGCTAGACAGTACACTGTCCTTCTCTCAGCACATATCAAAGCTGCAGGCTAAAGTTAAATCTAGACTTGGTAATCGCTGCTCTTTCACCCCAGCTGCCAAACTAACCCTGATTCAGATGACCATCCTACCCATGCTAGATTATGGAGACATAATTTATAGATCGGCAGATAAGGGTGCTCTCAGCCGCTAGATGTTCTTTACAATTCAGCCATCAGATTTGCCACCAATGCTCCTTATAGGACACATCACTGCACTCTATACTGCTCTGTAAACTGGTCATCTCTGTATACCCGTCGCAAGACCCACTGGTTAATGCTTATTTATTAAACCCTGTTGGCCTCACTCCCCCGTATCTGAGATATCTACTCCACAAACAACACCCATTCTGCCAGTCACATTCTGTTAAAGGTCCCCAAAGCACACAAATCCCTGGGTCGCTCCTCTTTTCAGTTTGCTGCAGCTAGCGACTAGAACGAGCTGCAACAAACACTCAAACTGGACAGTTTTATCTCAACCTCTTCATTCAAAGACTCACTCATGGACACTCTTACTGACAGTTGTGGCTGCTTTGTGTGATGTATTGTTGTCTCTACCTTCCGGCCCTTTGTGCTGTTGTCTGTGCCCAATACTGTTTGTACCCTGTTTTGTGCTGCTACCATGTTGTGTTGCTACCATGTTGTTTTACTACCATGTTGTTGTCATGTTGTGTTGCTAGCATGCTGTGTTGTCATGTGTTGCTGCCTTGCTATGTTGTTGTCTTAGGTCTCTCTTTATGTAGTGTTGTCATGTGTTGCTGCCTTGCTATGTTGTTGTCTTAGGTCTCTCTTTATGTAGTGTTGTGTTGTCATGTTGTGTTGCTGCCTTGCTATGTTGTTGTCTTAGGTCTCTCTTTATGTAGTGTTGTGTTGTCATGTTGTGTTGCTACCATGTTGTTGTCATGTTGTGTTGCTACCATGTTGTTGTCATGTTGTGTTGCTAGCATGCTGTGTTGTCATGTGTTGCTGCCTTGCTATGTTGTTGTCTTAGGTCTCTCTTTATGTAGTGTTGTGTTGTCATGTTGTGTTGCTAGCATGCTGTGTTGTCATGTGTTGCTGCCTTGCTATGTTGTTGTCTTAGGTCTCTCTTTATGTAGTGTTGTGTTGTCTCTCTTGTTGTGATGTGTGTTTTGTCCGGTATTTATATTGTATTTATGTATTTATTTAAATCCCAGGCCCCTGTCCTCACCTGTCCTGTCCTGTCCAGTGTATGTCTCTGTGTGTGTGTGTGTGTGTGTGTGTGTGTGTGTGTGTGTGTGTGTGTGTGTGTGTGTGTGTGTGTGTGTGTGTGTGTGTGTGTGTGCGCGTGCCTCTCCAAGTCTTCAGACGGTATCTGATCCTGAATGGTGTATCTAAATCAGAGGAGGCTGCTGAGAGGAGGACGGCTCATAATAATGGCCGGAACAGGACAAATGGAATGTCTCACACCTGGAGACCATGTGTTTGATGTATTTGATACCATTCCACTGATTCCTCTCCAGTCATTACCACAAGCCCATCCTCCCCCTTTAAGGTGCCACCAACCTCCTGTGATATAATTGTAATTCTAGGTACTAAGTTATTATTGTGGTTCTGTCTCCTAACAGTTCCATTATTATGATTTTCTGTCATTGTTTTTCCTATCGGTTTTCCTTACGGTGGTTCTAATTCTAAATTCTAATAGTTCTTATTGTGTTTCCTATCGGTTTTCCTTACGGTGGTTCTAATTCTAAATTCTAATAGTTCTTATTGTGTTTCCTATCGGTTTTCCTTACGGTGGTTCTAATTCTGAATTCTAATAGTTCTTATTGTGTTTCCTATCGGTTTTCCTTACGGTGGTTCTAATTCTGAATTCTAATAGTTCTTATTGTGTTTCCTATCGGTTTTCCTTACGGTGGTTCTAATTCTGAATTCTAATAGTTCTTATTGTGTTTCCTATCGGTTTTCCTTACGGTGGTTCTAATTCTGAATTCTAATAGTTCTTATTGTGTTTGCTATCGGTTTTCCTTACGATGGTTCTAATTCTGAATTCTAATAGTTCTTATTGTGTTTCCTATCGGTTTTCCTTACGGTGGTTCTAATTCTGAATTCTAATAGTTCTTATTGTGTTTCCTATCGGTTTTCCTTACGGTGGTTCTAATTCTGAATTCTAATAGTTCTTATTGTGTTTCCTATCGGTTTTCCTTACGGTGGTTCTAATTCTGAATTCTAATAGTTCTTATTGTGGTTCTGTCTCCTAACGGTGCTTCTTATTGTGTTTCTCTCATCAGGGCGTAAAGGCTGCTGGCTGTCTTGTCCTGCCCTGTAACCGAGGAGAGCCCCAATGCCAGTGGACATGCAGCCACATCAGAGGCTGTATCATTATGAGTCTACACCCAACCAGCCGCCCAGAGGGTAAGACAACACAACAACAACAACAACAACAACCACTCCTCCTCTCCTACCTGTTGGAATATCATGTTAAATTGTTTTTTGAACAGTCTGTCACAAAATACTATAAAGACACTAACAGACAGACATAAATGATTCATTCTTGTCTCTCCAAACCCAATAAAAAATGATCTGATGACTTGTCTAGTCCAGAGACAACCAGCATTTTCAGAGTAGCTAAAAGCCTAAAAGGCCAGTTCCTGGAGCAATTGTTGTGGAGAGAGTTAGCTGAGCTCTGCCCCTCTTTCCTCCCCCTCCCTCTCTCCTCCCCCTTCCTCCCCCTCCTCTCCCCATATACCACCCAGGTTGCGAGGTGAGCGGGCGAGGCGGTCTCTCTCTCTCTCTCTCTGACAGCTGCTAATTACAGGCCAGCCAGACCCGGCTGAGCTCTGCATGACTGCCCGCCCTACCGCCCGCCTGTACTCTGCTCAGGTTACCCTGCTAGAGGGAGGGAGAGGGGGGGTGAGAGACAGATAGGGAGAGAGAAGGAAAGGGGAGTGAAGGGAGATGGGGTGAGAATAACAGAGGGAGAAATGTGAAAGAATTTAGGGAGGGAAAGAGTGAGAGAGATAGGCAGAGAGAGAGGAGGGGGTGAGAAAGACAGGATAAAGAGAGAGAAAGTGAGAGGCAGAGAGAGAGAGAGAGAGAGAGAGAGAGAGAAAGTGAGAGGCAGAGAGAGAGAGAGAGAGAAAGGGAGAGAGAAAGTGAGAGAGAGAGAGAGAGAGAAAGAAAGGAGGGAGAGAGAGAGAGAAAGGGAGAGAGAAAGTGAGAGAGAGAGAGAGAGAGAGAGGGAGGGAGGGAGAGAAAGTGAGTGGCAGAGAGAGACAGAGGGGGAAACCCACCATAGTAGATTAGACAGAGAGGAGCAGCCTAAGCTCCTGCGTGGAGGAATACACATCGTAGAGAAAGAATTAGAGAGCTGAAAGGGAGACTTAGAAGGTACAGGGATGAATGAAGAGAGAGTGAGAGAAAGAGAGAGGGAGAGAGGGGTGAGAGAGGGAGGAGAGAGAGGGGGGCAGGGAGAGAGAGAGGGGGAGGCAGGGAGAGAGAGAGAGAAAGAAGAGGGGAAGAGTGGAGAGGGAGAGGGAGAGAGAAGGAGAGGGAGAAGAGTGGAGAGGGAGAGAGAGAGAGAGAGAGAGAAGGAGAGGGGGAAGAGTGCAGAGGGAGATAGAGAGAGAGAAGGAGAGGGGGAAGAGTGCAGAGGGAGATAGAGAGAGAGAAGGAGAGGGGGAAGAGTGCAGAGGGAGATAGAGATAGGGAGGGAGAGAGAGTGAGAGACAAAGAGGGAGAAAGAGAGCAAGAGAGAGCGAGACAGAGAGAGAGAGAGACAGAGGAGAGAGAGTAAACGTTAAATGTATGAGAACATTGCTACTAGGCTTCCCTGGTCTGTTCAGTTTCTAAATGAAAAAACAGTTAGTGTCTATGGCTCTATAACAACATTACTCTGAATAAGAGTGCAGCGCCACCTGCTGGTGAATGAAAAGCGCAGAAGCGATGAAATCCTTTGCTGGATAGGCAACCAACATGCTGTTTACTGTTCAGAAGTAGTTGTTAAACTATCCGTCTGTTCTTTCTTCCTCTGTTTCTCTCTGCATCTTTTTACATTTTACATTTATTTCACCTTTATTTAACCAGGTAGGCTAGTTGAGAACACCTTTATTTAACCAGGTAGGCCAGTTGAGAACACCTTTATTTAACCAGGTAGGCTAGTTGAGAACACCTTTATTTAACCAGGTAGGCTAGTTGAGAACACCTTTATTTAACCAGGTAGGCTAGTTGAGAACACCTTTATTTAACCAGGTAGGCTAGTTGAGAACACCTTTATTTAACCAGGTAGGCTAGTTGAGAACACCTTTATTTAACCAGGTAGGCTAGTTGAGAACACCTTTATTTAACCAGGTAGGCTAGTTGAGAACACCTTTATTTAACCAGGTAGGCTAGTTGAGAACACCTTTATTTAACCAGGTAGGCTAGTTGAGAACACCTTTATTTAACCAGGTAGGCTAGTTGAGAACACCTTTATTTAACCAGGTAGGCTAGTTGAGAACACCTTTATTTAACCAGGTAGGCTAGTTGAGAACACCTTTATTTAACCAGGTAGGCTAGTTGAGAACACCTTTATTTAACCAGGTAGGCTAGTTGAGAACACCTTTATTTAACCAGGTAGGCAAGTTGAGAACAAGTTCTCATTTACAATTGCAACCTGGTCAAGATAAAGCAAAGCAGTTCGACACACACAACAACACAGAGTTACACATGGAGTAAAACAAACATACAGTCAATAATACAATAGAAAAATCTTTATACATTGAGTGCAAATGAGGTGAGATAAGGGAGGTAAAGGCAATAAATAGGCCATGGTGGCGACGTAATTACAATATACCAATTCAACACTGGAGTGATTGATGTGCAGAAGATGAATGTGCAGGTAGAGATAATGGGGTGCAAAGGAGAAAGATACGTAAATAAATACAGTATGGGGATGAGGTAGTTGGATGGGCTATTTACAGATGGGCTATGTACAGGTGCAGTGATCTGTGAGCTGCTCTGACAGCTGGTGCTTAAAGCTAGTGAGGGAGATATGAGTCTCCAGCTTCAGTTATTTTTGCAGTTCGTTCCAGTCATTGGCAGCAGAGAACTGGAAGGAAAGGTGGCCAAAGGAGGAAATTGGCTTTGGGGGTGACCAGTGAGATATACCTGCTGGGGCGCGTGCTACGTGTGGGTGCTGCTATAGTGACCAGTGAGCTGAGATAAGGCAGGGCTTTACCTAGCAGAGACTTGTAGATGACCTGGAGTCAGTGTGTTTGGCGACGAGTATTAAGTGAGGGCCAGACAACGAGAGAGTACAGGTCGCAGTGGTGGGTAGTATATGGGGCTTTGGTGACAAAACGGATGGCACTGTGATAGACTGCATCCAATTTGTTGAGTAGAGTGTTGGAGGCTATTTTGTAAATGACATTGCCGAAGTCGAGGATCGGTAGGATGGTCAGTTTTACGAGGGTATGCTTGGCAGCATGAGTGAAGGATGACAGGGTAGCCTAGTGGTTAGAGTGTTGGACTAGTAACCGAAAGTAACCGAAAGGTTGCAAGTTCAAATCCCCGAGCTGACAAGGTACAAGGTACAAATCTATCGTTCTGCCCCTGAACAGGCAGTTAACCCACTGTTCCTAGGCCGTCATTGAAAATAAGAATTTGTTCTTAACTGACTTGCCTAGTTAAATAAAGGTAAAATAAATTTTAAAAATTGTTGTGAAATAGGAAGCCGATTCTCAATTTAATTTTGGATTGGAGATGTTTAATGTGAGTCTGGAAGGAGAGTTTACAGTCTAACCAGACACCTAGGTATTTGTAGCTGTCCACATATTTTGAGTCAGAACCGTCCAGAGTAGTGATGCTGGACGGGCGAGCAGGTGCGGACAGCGATCGGTTGAAGAGCATGCATTTAGTTTTACTTGCATTTAAGAGCAGTTGGAGGCCACGGAAGGAGAGTTGTATGGCATTGAAGCTCATCTGGAGGGTTGTTAACACAGTGTCCAAAGAAGGGCCAGAAGTATACAGAATGGTGTCGTCTGCATAGAGGTGGATCAGAGAATCACCAGCAGCAAGAGCGACATCATTGATGTATACAGAGAAGAGAGTCGGCCCGAGAATTAAACCCTGTGGCACCCCCATAGAGACTGGCAGAGGTCCGGACAACAGTCCCTCCGATTTGACATACTGAACTCTATCAGAGAAGTAGTTGGTGAACCAGGCGAGGCAATCATTTGAGAAACCATGGCTGTTGAGTCTGTCGATAAGAATGTGGTGATTGACAGAGTCGAAAGCCTTGGCCAGGTTGATGAATACGGCTGCACAGTAATGTCCCTTATCGATGGAAGTTATGATATCATTTAGGACCTTGAGCGTGGCTGAGGTGCACCCATGACCAGCTCTGAAACCAGATTGCATAGCGGAGAAGGTACGGTGGGGTTCGAAATGGTCGGTAATCTGTTTGTTGACTTGGCTTTCGAAGACCTTAGAAAGGCAGGGTAGGATAGATATAGGTCTGTAGCATATAGGTTTGGGTCTAGAGTGTCTCCCCCTTCGAAGAGGGGGATGCCCGCGGCAGCTTTCCAATCTTTGTGAATCTCAGACGATAAGAAAGAGAGGTTGAACAGGCTAGTAATAGGTGTTGCAACAATTTTGGCAGATCATTTTAGAAAGAGAGGGCCCAAGTCAGCTGATTTGTAGGGGTCCAGATTTTGCAGCTCTTTCAGAATATCAGATATCTAGATTTGGGTGAAGGAGAAATGGGGGAGGCTTGGGTGAGTTGCTGTGGGGGGTGCCGGGTAGTTGACCGGGGTAGGGATAGCCAGGTGGAAAGCATGGCCAGCCGTAGAAAAATGCTTATTGAAATTCTCAATTATAGTGGATTTATCGGTAGTGACAGTGTTTCCTAGCCTCGGTGCAGTGGGCAGCTGGGAGGAGATGCTCTTATTCTTCATGGATTTGTCCCAGAACTTTTTTGAGTCTGTGCTTCAGGATGCAAATTTCTGCTTGAAAAAGCTAACCTCAGCTGTCCTAACTGCCTGTGTTTATTTGTTCCTAACTTCCCTGAAAGTTACATATCACAGGGCTGTTCGATGCTAATGCAGAACACCACAGGATGTGTTTTGTGTTGGTTAAGGGCAGTCAGGTCTGGAGAGAACCAAGCGCTATATCTGTTCCTGCTTCTACATTTTTTGAATTTATTTAAAATGGTGAGGGAAGCACTTTGAAATAATAACCAGGCATCCTCTACTGACGGGATGAGGTCAATGTCACACTCTCTGTCTCCCTCCCCATTTGTCCCTTTCACTCGCTCTCTCGCTCTCTGTCTGACTGAGTGCAGGGTAACCTCCCTCTATCTCTTTCACTCCCTCTCTCCCTCTCTGTCTGACTGAGTGCAGGGTAACCTCCCTCTATCTCTTTCACCCTCTCTCTACCTCTCTCTGTCCCTCTCTCTATCTATCCCTCTAACTCTCTCTCTATCCCTCTCCCTCTCTCGTAGTTGGTTGTGTAACTGCACTGTCTGGTCCTGATATCTTTATCTCGCTGTGTGTCTCTGCATGTCTCGGTGTGTATCCTTGTGTATCTGTGTGTCTCTGTTTGTCTCTTTTTGTCTCTGCATGTCTCTGTGTGTATCTGTGTGTATCTGTGTGTCTCTGTGTGTATCTGTGTGTCTCTGTGTGTCTCTGTGTGTCTCTGTTTGTCTCTGTGTGTCTCTGTTTGTCTCTGTTTGCCTCTGTTTGTCTCTGTTTGTCTCTGCATGTCTCTGTTTGTCTCTGTGTCTCTGTTTGTCTCTGTGTGTCTCTGTGTGTCTCTGTGTGTCTCTGTGTGTATATGTGTGTATCTGTGTGTCTGTATACTGTGTGTCTCTGTCTGTGTGTCTGTCTGCTTGTCTAGTCTTACTCCATCAGGAAGGTCACCCTGCGATGTGTCATCGCTCCGTGCTCCACTCCACAACGGCCACCCTATGGACTGCAGGAACATGTACAACCCTATGACCCCTAACCCCATGACCCCTAATCCCAGGACCAACCCTAACTCTGGGGTCAACCCCATGGACCAGTACATGCAGCCCCCTCTGGCCCCCCCACTGCACAGCATGATGGGACACCGTGGCATGAATCAGTTCTCCGATGGTGAGCCAGTCCTTTATTAATTCCATGGTTGCAGAGCTACCGGTAATTTACCAAAGTTACCAAAATCTTCAGGAATTTTGGTAATTAACAGAAAATCTATGGCAAATCTATTGTCGGTTTTGTAATTTATACTTAAATAACTTATTTTTTCAAATTCATATATAGTATTAATTTATTATATCTGTCCATATTGTCCAGGATTTTCTAATAGATGGCCCATTTGGTTTAAGAGAAAACAGACTAATTAATGGAAAATGCATCTAATCAACAATGGCATTATTTTCAATTACTTAGAACTCGTCCAGCTATTGACTTTTTTCACAACTGCCACCAGTTTGACGCAAAAACATTGACAACAAATACATATTGACAGTTTTTTTTTTAAATGAATAAGGATATTTCAGCTTCTCCTCATATTAAACATCAATGTTAGTCACTAAAATCAATCAATCAAATGTATTTCTAAAGCCCTTCTTACATCAGCTGATATCTCAAAGTGCTGTACAGAAACCCAGCCTAAAACCCCAAACAGCAAGCAATGCAGGTGTAGAAGCACGGTGGCTAGGAAAAACTCCCTAGAAAGGCCAGAACCTAGGAAGAAACCTAGAGAGGAACCAGGCTATGAGGGGTGGCCAGTCCTCTTCTGGCTATGCCAGGTGGAGATTATAACATAACATGACCAAGTTGTTCAAATGTTCATAGATGACCAGCAGGGTCAAATAATAATAATCACAGTGGTTGTAGAGGGTGCAACAGGTCAGCACCTCGGGAGTAAATGTCAGTTGGCTTTTCATAGCCGATCATTCAGAGTATCTCTACCACTCCTGCTGTCTCTAGAGAGTTGATAACAGCAGGTCTGGGACAGGTAGCACGTCCGGTGAACAGGTCAGGGTTCCACAGCCGCAGGCAGAACAGTTGAAACTGGAGCGGCAGCACGGCCAGGTGGACTGGGGACAACAAGGAGTCATCAGGCCAGGTAGTCCTGAGGCTTGGTCCTAGGGCCCAGGTCCTCCGAGAGAAAGAAAGAATGGCCATGTCCCTAAAGTAGTCAGAACAGCCATGTCCTAAAGCAGTCAGAATGGCCATGTCCTAAAGTAGTCAGAATGGCCATGTCCTAAAGCAGTCAGAATTGCCATGTCCTAAAGCAGTCAGAATGGCCATGTCCTAAAGCAGTCAGAACGGCCATGTCCTAAAGCAGTCAGAATGGCCATGTCCCTAAAGCAGTCAGAATGGCCATGTCCTAAAGCAGTCAGAATGGCCATGTCCTAAAGCAGTCAGAATGGCCATGTCCTAAACAGTCAGAACGGCCATGTCCTAAAGTAGTCAGAATGGCCATGTCCTAAACAGTCAGAACGGCCATGTCCTAAAGTAGTCAGAATGGCCATGTCCTAAAGCAGTCAGAACGGCCATGTCCTAAAGCAGTCAGAACGGCCATGTCCTAAAGCAGTCAGAACGGCCATGTCCTAAAGTAGTCAGAATGGCCATGTCCTAAAGCAGTCAGAATGGCCATGTCCTAAAGCAGTCAGAATGGCCATGTCCTAAAGTAGTCAGAATGGCCATGTCCTAAAGCAGTCAGAACGGCCATGTCCTAAAGCCAGTAAAAATGTGATTATTCTCCTTCTGTGTGTTTGTCCAGGTGGAAACAGCTCCCCCTACTGTCAGAACAACCTCATGTCATCCCACTATGGCTTCCCCCACGGCCACGGATCAGACCACATGGGAGGTGGTAAGAAAATGACATGCTGTTCATTAAGGCACCAAATGGAAGAAAAACGACTGAAACAGGGAGGGACTAACCTGGACTTGCAAATTTGGTTTAAAAATGTTTTCCGTTGCAATCCCCTCTCTCTCTCTGCTACCTGTCCCTCCCCCTCTCTACCCCCTCCCTGTTCCCCACTCCCCAACCCCCTCTCTACCCCCTCCCTGTTCCCCACTCCCCAACCCCCTCTCTACCCCCTCCCTGTTCCCCACTCCCCAACCCCTCTCTACCCCTCCCTGTTCCCCACTCCCCAACCCCCTCTCTACCCCCTCCCTGTTCCCCACTCCCCAACCCCTCTCTACCCCCTCCCTGTTCCCCACTCCCCAACCCCCTCTCTACCCCCTCCCTGTTCCCCACTCCCCAACCCCCTCTCTACCCCTCCCTGTTCCCCACTCCCCAACCCCCTCTCTACCCCCTCCCTGTTCCCCACTCCCCAACCCCCTCTCTACCCCCCCTGTTCCCCACTCCCCAACCCCCTCTCTACCCCCTCCCTGTTCTCCACTCCCCAACCCCTCTCTACCCCTCCCTGTTCCCCACTCCCCAACCCCCTCTCTACCCCCTCCCTGTTCCCCACTCCCCAACCCCCTCTCTACCCCCTCCCTGTTCCCCACTCCCCAACCCCCTCTCTACCCCCTCCCTGTTCTCCACTCCCCAACCCCCTCTCTACCCCCTCCCTGTTCCCCACTCCCCAACCCCCCTCTCTCCCCCTCCCTGTTCCCCACTCCCCAACCCCTCTCTACCCCCTCCCTGTTCCCCACTCCCCAACCCCCTCTCTACCCCCTCCCTGTTCTCCACTCCCCAACCCCCTCTCTACCCCCTCCCTGTTCCCCACTCCCCAACCCCCTCTCTACCCCCTCCCTGTTCCCCACTCCCCAACCCCCTCTCTACCCCTCCCTGTTCCCCACTCCCCAACCCCCTCTCTACCCCCTCCTGGCTCATTTCTCCTGTCTTCCCCCAAACCCCCACTCCCCTCTCTCTCCCCCTTCTTGCTCCTTTCTACCCCCAACCCCTCTCCCTCCTTTCCCCTGTCTCCCCCAATCCCTCACTCCTCTCTCTCTACCCCCTCCTGGCTCCTTTCTCCTGTCTCCCCCAATCCCCCACTCCTCTCTCTCCCCCTTCTTGCTCCTTTCTACCCACAACCCCTCTCCCTCCTTTCTGTTCCTCAGGTTGGCGGTTCTCCACGCCTCGCTCCATGCTGAAGCTGAGTAAGAAGCGTGCTCTGTCCATCTCTCCTCTGTCTGACGCCAGCATGGACCTCCACACGGTCATCAGGACCTCTCCTAACTCACTGGTGGCATTTGTCAACTCACGATGTGGACCAAATGGAGGCTCCTCCTATGGACATCTGTCTGTTGGTGCTATGAGGTTAGAGCCTTACACTATACTAAACTATAGTACACTATACTGTAATAATACTAAACTATAGTACACTGTACTATACTATACTGTACTATACTATAATGTACTATACTGTACTATACTACAGAACCAAATGGAGGCTCCTCCTATGGACATCTGTCTGTTGGTGCTATGAGGTTAGAGCCTTACACTATACTAAACTATAGTACACTATACTGTAATATACTAAACTATAGTACACTGTACTATACTGTACTATACTATAATGTACTATACCGTACTATACTGTACTATACTATATTATACTGTACCATACTATACTGTGCTATACTATATTATACTGTCCTATACTATACTGTACTATAATATACTGTACTGTACTATACTACATACCCAATGGAGCCAACTCCTATGGATATCTGTCTGTTGGTGCCATGAGGTTAGAGCCTTACACTATACTAAACTATAGTACACTATTCTATACTGTACTATACTATAATGTAATATACCGTACTATACTGTACTATACTATATTATACTGTAGCATACTATACTGTGCTATAATGTACTATACTATATTATACTGTACTATACTGTACTATACTACAGACCCAATGGAGCCAACTCCTATGGACATCTGTCTGTTGGTGCTATGAGGTTAGAGCCTTACACTATACTAAACTATAGTACACTATACTGTAATATACTGTGCTATACTGTACTATACTCTGCTGCACTATGCCGTACTATACAATACTGTACTGTATTGTACTGTACTTTCTTGTACTATACTGTACTATACTGTGCTGTACTATACTATACTGTACTGTATTACACTATACTGTACTTTGTTGTACTGTACCTTGTTGTACTGTACTGTACTGTATTACACTATACTGTACTTTGTTGTACTGTACCTTGTTGTACTACACTGTACTGTATTACACTATACTGTACTGTGCTGTACTGTACTGTACTGTACTATACTGTACTGTGCTATACTGTACTGCACTATACTGTACTGTACTGCACTATAATGTACTATACTGTACTATACTATACTGTACTATGCTGTACTATACTGTACTGTACTACACTATACTGTACTATAATATACTGTACGATACAGTACTATACTGTACTGTACTATACTGTACTGTACTACACTACTGTACTATACTATACTGTGCTATACTGTACTATACTGTACTGTACTATACTGCACTATACTGTGCTATACTGTACTATACTGTACTGTACTACACTGTACTATACTGTACTGTACTACACTATACTGTACTATACTGTACTGTACTACACTGTACTATACTGTACTGTACTACATTATACTGTGCTATACTGTACTGTACTATACTGTACTGTACTATACTGTACTATACTTTACTATACTGTGCTATACTGTACTGTACTATCCTGTACTGTACTATACTGTACTATACTGTGCTATACTGTACTGTACTATACTGTACTATACTGTACTGTACTGTACTATCCTGTACAGTACTATACTGTGCTATACTGTACTGTACTGTACTATACTGTACTATACTGTGCTATACTGTACTGTACTATACTGTACTATACTGTGCTATACTGTACTGTACTATACTGTACTATACTGTACTATACTGTGCTATACTGTACTGTGCTATACTGTACTGTACTATACTGTACTATACTGTACTACACTGTACTGTACTATACTGTACTATACTTTACTATACTGTGCTATACTGTACTGTACTATCCTGTACTGTACTATACTGTACTATACTGTGCTATACTGTACTGTACTATACTGTACTATACTGTGCTATACTGTACTGTACTATACTGTACTATACTGTACTATACTGTACTGTGCTATACTGTACTATACTGTACTATACTGTACTATACTATACTGTGCTATACTGTACTGTACTATACTGTACTATACTGTGCTATACTGTACTGTACTGTACTATACTGTACTGTGCTATACTGTACTGTACTATACTGTACTATACTGTACTATACTGTACTACAGACCCAACAGTCTGTTGTTGCCATGAGGTCAGATCTCCAGAACATTTCCTATAGAACTGGAACACAATAGAAGTCAATAATAGACATACTCTTTGGCTTCATAGTTGCTTTGTATTGAAATGTCATCTGGAAATTCATCCACTATCATCAGCTTTATTCTATGTGGGCAGTGTTATATCCATAGATATCAAGATGATTCAATTGCTTATAATCATTCTCCATTCAGTTGAATGTTTATCAGTAATCTGTGATCTGTCTATAATAGCCATATGTCTTGTCTCCTGTACGGCAGTCCGTCTATGGGTCTCTCCAACTCCATGAACTACCAGTCCAGACAACAAGGCTCAATGTACGGTGGACACACCCCGGGACCCTGCCACGCCCCTCCCACTAGAATACCCCCACACAACCCCCGACTCCACCCACCCAAACATGGACACGTAAGACTATTTATGATTGTCTTGAGACACCTGCTACGGGCTCCACCTGATAAAGACAAGTCGTGCAGAGAAACAGAAAGACATTCTAAAACAACTACAGTATGTAAATTGAATAGTCCTGACGTGTTTTATGTGTGTAGCTGTAGAAATAGGCGGTGCAGGCCAGTGTGATGGTGTTTTACCAGCCATTCTAACGTACCATGGATGTGACAGAGTGTAACTCTGACTTGGTCTGTGTTGCTGTGTAGCTGAAGACAGAACCCGGACTGGGCAATGTGATGGATGGGATCAATATTAAGTGTCTGGAGGAGAGATCCGAGGGAGACATGGCCAGCCCTTCTTCCCCTGGCACACAGGTAACAAATAACACTACACGCTCAACCACACAACACACACACACACACAACCACGGGTAACACTACACACTCAGACACACACAAACACACACCCTCAACCACACATAACAACACTACATACTCAACTCTCAATCACAACTTTAAACATAGTTTAATTTTGCTAACGATTTCTGTGTGAGAGATGGTCATTGTGAGAGACAGAGATGGTGTGTGTGTGTGCATGTTCTGGTGTTTTAACAACTGCTACCCATACATGATTTGATGTAATGCCATGTGAGTACCATGAACGTCCTGGTGTTGTTGAACCCTGACCTTCTTGACCTGTACCCAGGATCCTCTGCTGGGTCTGCTGGACTGCCGGGAGGATCTGGATAGGGAGGAGAAACCGGAGCCAGAGGTCATCTATGAGACCAACTGCCACTGGGAGAGCTGCAGCAAGGAGTTTGACACGCAGGAGCAGCTAGTGCACGTGAGTACGTTAGGGACAGGAGAAGCTAATGCACGTGAGTACGTTAGGGACAGGAGAAGCTAGTGCACGTGAGTACGTTAGGGACAGGAGAAGCTAGTGCACGTGAGTACGTTAGGGACAGGAGCAGCTAGTGCACGTGAGTACGTTACGGACAGGAGCAGCTAGTTCACGTGAGTACGTTAGGGACAGGAGCAGCTAGTTCACGTGAGTACGTTAGGGACAGGAGAAGCTAGTGCACGTGAGTACGTTAGGGACAGGAGAAGCTAGTGCACGTGAGTAAGTTAGGGACAGGAGCAGCTAGTGCACGTGAGTACGTTAGGGACAGGAGAAGCTAGGGCACGTGAGTACGTTAGGGACAGGAGCAGCTAGTGCACGTGAGTACGTTAGGGACAGGAGAAACTAGTTCACGTGAGTACGTTAGGGACAGGAGCAGCTAGTTCACGTGAGTACGTTAGGGACAGGAGCAGCTAGTGCACGTGAGTACGTTAGGGACAGGAGAAGCTAGTGCACGTGAGTATGTTAGGGACAGGAGAAGCTAATGCACGTGAGTACGTTAGGGACAGGAGAAGCTAATGCACGTGAGTACGTTAGGGACAGGAGCAGCTAGTGCACGTGAATACGTTAGGGACAGGAGCAGCTAGTGCACGTGAGTACGTTAGGGACAGGAGCAGCTAGTGCACGTGAGTACGTTAGGGACAGGAGCAGCTAGTGCACATGAGTACGTTAGGGACAGGAGCAGCTAGTGCACGTGAGTACGTTAGGGACAGGAGCAGCTAGTGCACGTGAGTACGTTAGGGACAGGAGAAGCTAATGCACGTGAATAGGGACAGGAGGAGCTAGTCATGTGATTAAGGACAGGAGGAGCTAGTGCACGTGAATAGGGACATGAGGAGCTAGCGCACGTGAATAGGAACAGGAACAGCTAGTGCACGTGAATAGGGACAGCATAAGCTAGTGCACGTGATTAGGGACAGGGAAAGCTAGTGCACGTGAATAGGGACAACAGAAGCTAGTGCACGTGAATAGGGACAGGGAAAGCTAGTACACGTGAATAGGGACAGGATAGGCTAGTGCATGTGAATTTGGACAGGAACAGCTAGTGCACGTGAATAGGGACAGGAAAAGCTAGTGCATGTGAATTTGGACAGGAACAGCTAGTGCACGTGAATAGGGACAGGAGAAGCTAGTGCACGTGAATAGGGACAACTCTCAGTCTAGAGTAGTGGTCTCTAACTCTCAGTCTAGAGTAGTGGTCTCTAACTCTCAGTCTTGAGTAGTGGTCTCTATCTCTCAGTCTAGAGTAGTGGTCTCTACTCCCAGTCTAGAGTAACGGTCTCTAACTCTCAGTCTAGAGTAGTGGTCTCTGACTCTCAGTCTAGTGTAGTGGTCTCTAACTCTCAGTCTAGAGTAGTGGTCTCTATCTCTCAGTCTAGACTAGCGGTCTTTAACTCTCAGTCTAGAGTAGTGGTCTCTAACTCTCAGTCTAGAGTAGTGGTCTCAATCTCTCAGTCTAGAGTAGTGGTCTCTAACTCTCAGTCTAGAGTAGTGGTCTCTATCTCTCAGTCTAGAGTAGTGGTCTCTAACTCTCAGTCTAGAGTAGTGGTCTCTAACTCTCAGTCTACAGTAGTGGTCTCTAACTCTCAGTCTACAGTAGTGGTCTCTAACTCTCAGTCTAAAGTAGTGGTCGCTATCTCTCAGTCTAGAGTAGTGGTCTCTATCTCCGCGTCTAGGGGAGTGGTCTCTAACTCTCAGTCTAGTGTAGTGGTCTCTAACTCTCAGTCTAGAGTAGTTAGTCTAGAGAACACATAACACAGCATTCTGGTAAAGACTGAACACTCTTGACATGGCATTAACATATCTCTCTCTTCCACAGCACATCAACAATGAGCACATCCACGGAGAGAAGAAGGAGTTTGTGTGCCACTGGCAGGAGTGTTCCAGGGAGCAGAGACCATTCAAAGCCCAGTACATGCTGGTGGTTCACATGCGTAGGCACACAGGAGAGAAACCACATAAGTGTACTGTGAGTATGCTACTTACTGTAGCCTGGTCTCTCTCTCTCTCTCTCAAACCGACCTTTGAAATGAATTGTTAAATGAATTTTAATTCAGTTTAGAATCACATTTTTAATTCATCAGATAATGACATTTCAAAGATCAGTTTAAGAGAGAGAGAGAGGGGTACAGTACAGGTAGTTTACTCACAGTGCATGTATGTGGCTTTCATGATGATTCTCTACCTGACACTGATTGAATCAGATGTTGGCTTTCAGTCTACATAATGTATGTTTGTACATAATGTATGTTTGTACATGTGTTTCAATTTGATGGGTGTTATAAAACATTGTGAATCTGTTTCAGTTTGAGGAGTGTAATAAGATCCCTGTTGTATCAGATGGAAGGCTGTATGTAATAAGATCCCTGTTGTTTCAGATGGAAGGCTGTATGTAATAAGATCCCTGTAGTTTCAGATGGAATGCTGTATGTAATAAGATCCCTGTTGTTTCAGATGGAAGGCTGTATGTAATAAGATCCCTGTTGTTTCAGATGGAAGGCTGTATGTAATAAGATCCCTGTTGTTTCAGATGGAAGGCTGTATGTAATAAGATCCCTGTTGTTTCAGATGGAAGGCTGTATGTAATAAGATCCCTGTTGTTCCAGATGGAAGGCTGTATGTAATAAGATCCCTGTTGTTCCAGATGGAAGGCTGTATGTAATAAGATCCCTGTTGTTCCAGATGGAAGGCTGTATGTAATAAGATGTCTCTGTTGTTCCAGATGGAAGGCTGTATGTAATAAGATCCCTGTTGTTTCAGACGGAACGTTGTATGTAATAAGATGTCTCTGTTGTTTCAGATGGAAGGCTGTATGTAATAAGATCCCTGTTGTTTCAGATGGAAGGCTGTATGTAATAAGATCCCTGTTGTTTCAGATGGAAGGCTGTATGTAATAAGATCCCTGTTGTTTCAGATGGAACGTTGTATGTAATAAGATGTCTCTGTTGTTCCAGATGGAAGGCTGTATGTAATAAGATCCCTGTTGTTTCAGATGGAACGTTGTATGTAATAAGATGTCTCTGTTGTTTCAGATGGAAGGCTGTATGTAATAAGATCCCTGTTGTTTCAGATGGAAGGCTGTATGTAATAAGATCCCTGTTGTTTCAGATGGAACGTTGTATGTAATAAGATCCCTGTTGTTCCAGATGGAACGTTGTATGTAATAAGATGTCTCTGTTGTTCCAGATGGAACGTTGTATGTAATAAGATGTCTCTGTTGTTCCAGATGGAACGTTGTATGTAATAAGATGTCTCTGTTGTTTCAGATGGAAGGCTGTATGTAATAAGATCCCTGTTGTTTCAGTTTGAGTAGTGCAATGAGATCAATCAATCACATTTATTTATAAAGCCCTTCTTACATCAGCTGATGTCACAAAGTGCTGTACAGAATCCCAGCCTAAAACCCTAAACAGCAAGCAATGCAGCTGTAGAAGCACAGTGGCTAGGAAAAACTCCCTAGAAAGGCCAGAACCTAGAAAGAAACCTAGAGAGGAACCAGGCTATGAGGAGTGGCCAATTCTCTTCTGGCTATGCCAGGTGGAGATTATAACAGAACATGGCCAAGATGTTCAAATGTTCATAGATGACCAGCAGGGTCAAATAATAATAATCACAGTGGTTGTAGAGGGTGCAGCAAGTCGGCACCTCAAGAGGAAATGTCAGTTGGCTTTTCATAGCCGATCATTCAGAGTATCTCCACAGCTCCTGCTGTCTCTAGAGAGTTGAAAACAGCAGGTCTGGGACAAGGTCGCACGTCCAGTGAACGGGTTAGGGTTCCATAGCCGCAGGGAGAACAGTTGAAACTGGGGCAGCAGCATGACCAGGTGTACCGGGGACAGCAAGGAGTCATCATGCCATGTAGTCATGTAGTCCTGAGGCATGGTCCAAGGGCTCAGGTCCAGAGAGAGAGAGAGAGAGAGAGGGGAGGAGAGAGAGAGAGAGAATACTTAAATTCACACAGGACACCGGATACGACAGGAGAAATACTCCAGATATAACATACTGACCCTAGGCCCCCAACACATGAACTATTGCAGCATAATTACTGGAGGCTGAGACAGGGGGGGTCGAGAGACACTGTGGCCCCATCCGACGATACCCCTGGACAGGGCCAAACAGGCAGGATATAACCCCACCCACTTTGCCAAAGCACAGCCCCCACACCACTAGAGGGATATCTTCAACCACCAACTTACTATCCTGAGACGAGGCCGAGTATAGTCCATTAAGATCTCCTCCACGGCACAAACCCAAGTATGGGGGGGAACCCGCACAGGAAGATCACGTCAGTGACTCAACCCACTCAAGTGGTGCACCCCTCCTAGGGACGGCATGAAAGAGCACCAGTAAGCCAATGACTCAGCCCCTGTAATAGGGTTTGAGCAGAGAATCCCTGTGGAGAGTGGGGAACCGGCCAGGCAGACACAGCAAGGGCGGTTCGTTGCTCCAGTGCCGTTCCGTTCACCTTCAGACTACACTCAATCATAGGACCTACTGAAGAGATGATTCTTCAAGAAAGACTTAAAGTTCGAGACCGAGTCTGCGTCTCTCACATGGATAGGCAGACCATTCCATAAAAATGGAACTCTATATGAGAAAGCCCTGCCTTCAGGTGTTTGCTTTGTAATTCTAGGGACAGTAAGGAGGCCTGCGTCTTGTGACCGTAGCATATGTATAGGTATGTACGGCAGGACCAAATCAGAGAAATAGGTAGGAGCAAGCCCATGTAATGCTTTGTAGGTTAGCAGTAAAACCTTGAAATCAGCCCTAGCCTTAACAGGAAGCCGGTGTAGAGAGGCAAGATTCTAGCAGCCGTGTTAAGCACTAACTGAAGTTTATTTAGTGCTTTATTCGGGTAGCCGGAAAGTAGAGCATTGCAGTAGTCTAACCTAGAAGTGACAAAAGCGTGGATGAATTTTTCTGCATCATTTTTGGACAGAAAGTTTCAGATTTTTGCTATGTTACGTAAATGGAAAAAAACTGTCCTTGAAACAGTTTTGATATGTTTGTCAAAAGAAAGATCAGGGTCCAGAGTAACGCCGAGGTCCTTCACAGTTTTATTTGAGACGACTGTACAACCATTAAAGATTGTCAGATTCAACAGAAGCTATCTTTGTTTCTTGGGACCTAGAACTAGCATCTCTGTTTTGTCCGAGTTTAAAAGTAGAACATTTGCAGCCATCCACTTCCTTATGTCTGAAACACAGGCTTCTAGCGAGGGCAATTTTGGGGCTTCACCATGTTTCATCGAAATGTACAGCTGTGTGTCGTCTGCATAGCAGTGAAAGTTAATATTACGTTTCCGAATGACATCACCAAGAGGTAAAATATATAGTGAAAACAATAGTGGTCCTAAAATGGAGCCTTGAGGAACACTGAAATTTACAGTTGATTTTTCAGAGGACAAACCATCTACAGAGACAAATTGATATCTTTCCGATGGATAAGATCTAAACCAGGCCAGAACTTGTCCGTGTAGACCAATTTGGGTTTCCAATCTCTCCAAAAGAATGTGGTGATCGGGCCTCCCGGGCACTGCATCATAGTGCTAGCTGTGATTCTGTGCTAGCTCGTGATTCTAGGTTCAAGCCCAGGCTCTGTCGCAGCAGGCCGCAACCAGGAGGCTCATGGGGCGCCGCACAATTGGCCCGACACACAATTGGCCCAGCGTCGTCCAGGTTAGGGCGGGTTTGGCCGGTAGGTCTCATCGCGCACTAGCGACTCCTGTAGCGGGCCGGAGGCAGTGCACGCTGACCAGGTGTACTGTGTTTCCTCCGACACATTGGTGCGGCTGGGTTGGACGTGCGTTGTGTCAAGAAGCAGTGCGGCTAGGTTTGGTTGTGTTTCGGAGGATGCGTGACTCTCGACTCTCTGTTGTTTCAGTTTGAAGTCTGTAATGAGATGCCTGTTGTTTCAGTTTGAGGGCTGTAATAAGGCCTACTCTCGCCTGGAGAACCTGAAGACCCACCTGAGGTCTCATACGGGGGAGAAACCATACGTCTGTGAACACGAGGGCTGCAACAAAGCCTTCTCCAACGCCTCAGACAGAGCCAAGCACCAGAACCGTACACACTCCAACGAGGTACACGCTGGAAATCAATCACACTAACTAACTCCTCACCTGCTTCAAGTTCACTCAAATTATAGATTTAAATTGTGTTATGAATAACTAGTGAATAATCTATCAGTATCCAGGCTAAGTTACACTCGGCCGTGATTGTGAGTCCTGCAGGGCGGCGCACAATTTGTTCTTAACTGACTTGCCTAGTTAAATAAAGGTTAAAATCAATTTACAAAATATGAATAAAAATATGAATAACATCGATATCTATAATTTATCTCACAGATGCATCTAATGTTTTCTGAAATACCATTTGAAAAAACAGATGGCCTAAGAAATCACTTTTAAATTTAAAAAAACGTCTGACGTGTGTCATCATGTGTGCTGTGTTGTGTCCTCCTGTCCCTCTGCAGAAGCCTTACGTGTGTAAGATCTCTGGGTGTACTAAGCGCTACACAGACCCCAGCTCTCTGCGGAAGCACGTGAAGACTGTCCACGGCCCTGAGGCTCACATCACCAAAAAGCATAGAGGAGACACTGGGCCTCGGCAGCCAGGCTCATCACTGACACCTGGTGGACAGCGTGGTGAACTGCTGCTGGAGAAAGAAGAGGCTGGACACAGGGAGGACTGCAAACTGCTGGCACCTGAGAGCACTCTGGTGAGTTTAGACTGGAGAGTCCATGTCTTTGTAAATAAACAATGTATTTCTTTGAATATGGTTTCATGTTGATTTTGTGGATTCTATGAGTCTATGAATTTGAGAGTGGTTACATTTCTCCAGCCCCATCCCTCAGCCGTAATAGAAAAACAAGTGGTGGGGCTGTTTTTGACAGTAAAACGTGTGGATTGGTGTTTTAAGTGACATGTTGTTTCTCTCTGTCTCTGTCTCTGTCTCTGTCTCTCTCTCTCTCTCTCTCTCTCTCCATTTCTCTCTCTATACCACCGCCTCTTTCTCTCTATCACCACCTCTCTCCCCCTCTCTCTCTCTCTCTCTCTCCCTCTCTCTCTCTCTCTCTCTCTCTCTCTCTCTCTCTCTGTCTTTTCTCCCATCTTCCAGAAGTCTCAGCCCAGCCCGGGTGGCCAGTCTTCCTGCAGTAGCGAGCGCTCTCCACTGGGGAGCGCCAACAACAACGACAGCGGTGTGGAGATGAACCTGAATGCAGCTGGCAGTCTGGAGGACCTGACCGCTCTGGAGGACGGAGGGGCAGGAGGAGGCTGCGAGGCGGGGTGCTCAGGGGCAGGGATGGGGGGCATGTCAGCACATGCCCTGAAGAGACTAGAGAGCCTGAAGATAGAGAAGCTGAAACAGGTCAGAAGACCAACTCCGCCCGGATGCTGTGGTGGGGGGAACAAGCTGCCTGCACTCACAGGTATTAAACTTGACTGACAGATAGGAAGGAACTGCCAGGTACTGGACTGAAGACATTTGACTGACAGATAGGAAAGAACTGCCAGGTACTGGACTGAAGACATTTGACTGACAGATAGGAAGGAACTGCCAGGTACTGGACTGAAGACATTTGACTGACAGATAGGAAAGAACTGCCAGGTACTGGACTGAAGACATTTGACTGACAGATAGGAAAGAACTGCCAGGTACTGGACTGAAGACATTTGACTGACAGATAGGAAGAAACTGCCAGGTACTGGACTGAAGACATTTGACTGACAGATAGGAAGGAACTGCCAGGTACTGGACTGAAGACATTTGACTGACAGATAGGAAGGAACTGCCAGGTACTGGACTGAAGACATTTGACTGACAGATAGGAAGGAACTGCCAGGTACTGGACTGAAGACATTTGACTTGATTTTAGATCAAATATGCATATTTTCATCTTGATCATCCTTTGAACAGTTTAAATTAAATTTAAATTAAACAAATTATTCTCATTGTGATAAAATCAGTACGAAGATAAGATCATATCTTACACGTGTCACTAGAATACCCAAAAATAATATTCACTTTAAAAAAATTATAGCTCTCTTCCCTGTTGTAGTATTGTCTGTGCACCACTAGACTCTTAACATGATGGTTCTAGTCCTGCTTTGTTCCTCCAGGAGGTCCAGGGGAGATGATGGGAGGGATGTGTTCTCCCTCGCCCCTCCTCTCCAACCGCCGAGTCATGGAACTGTCCAATCACGAGCTGGGGGGTGGATCCTCTGGCATGGTCTGTCCTATCAGTGACCGGAGGGGGAGTGGCACCAGCAGCATGAGCTCGGCCTACACAGTGAGCCGTCGTTCTTCCATGGTTTCCCCCTACCTCTCCAGCCGACGCTCCAGCGAGGTCTCCCAGCTAGGAGGAGGGGGAGCTGCGGGAGGAGGAGGCGGAGGTGGGTCGCCTAACAGACATTTGACACAAAATTAAAACATGCTGTTTGTAATTCTAGCATGTTCCATGGCATATGAATTGCCATGGTAACCTAAATGTATTTAGGGACAACAACAAAAATTCACTCCAAAGTCGTATTTATAATGTTTGTGAAAGTATTACAGTAAAATTGGTTTTACAGTAAAATGTGTGCAAGCATTCTATTTGAATTTAAAAAAACATGAGCTGGCGCAAACCCAGGAAAACATGGTTTGTGTGAAGAAGACACAGTGATGCTGAAACGTTGGTAAATACCCAATAAATTACTAGGAGTTTATATATGGAGTTTATATATGGGTTTATATATGGGTTTATATATGGAGTTTATATATGGAGTTTATATATGGGTTTATATATGGGTTTATATATGGAGTTTATATATGGAGTTTATATATGGAGTTTATATATGTTTATATATGGGTTTATATATGGAGTTTATATATGGAGTTTATATATGGGTTTATATATGGAGTTTATATATGGAGTTTATATATGGAGTTTATATATGGGTTTATATATGGAGTTTATATATGGAGTTTATATATGGAGTTTATATATGGAGTTTATATATGGGTTTATATATGGGTTTATATATGGAGTTTATATATGGAGTTTATATATGGGTTTATATATGGGTTTATATATGGAGTTTATATATGGAGTTTATATATGGGTTTATATATGGAGTTTATATATGGAGTTTATATATGGAGTTTATATATGGAGTTTATATATGGGTTTATATATGGAGTTTATATATGGAGTTTATATATGGAGTTTATATATGGAGTGTGGGACTCTCGTTATTTTGATCGTTTATAAGCATTATATTTCCACCATGTTTGTTTTTTTACATTTCCAGCAGGGTTCCTGGGTTCTGACCAGGGAGGAGGTGACCCCCTCCCCCCTGAGACCAGCTGCAGAGGAGCACCCTGCCGTGGTGTAGGAGGGGTAGGAGGAGGGTTACCAGAGATGTCTAGTCTAACGCCAGCCCAGCAGTACAGCCTGAAGGCTAAGTACGCAGCAGCCACTGACGGCCCACCCCCCACCCCACTACCCAGTATGGAGCAGGGACCGGGAACAGCCAGGAGGAGAGGAGGCTTCCTCAGCGAGTACCAGGTGAACACTTGTCTTTGTCTTCTTAATATCTTATTCCTTATTATGTGTTTGTATTCCACTCTTAATGCGAGAAAAAATAATTCTCCAAAAACTCCCCCCTCAACAACCACCACCGAGCCTCAGTGGGAACAACGTCATGCTCTGATCACATATCTCCAGATAGTTTTGTGAACAGTGGATGTGGCTTGATGTAGTTTACAATGGAAGTTACCTGCTGCAGTATATCTCAAGAGTTCTGCGCTCAGCTCGGTTGCTCTCGGTGTATCCATTCTAGCTCAGTGGGTGTATTATACAATGTCAGTGTCACAGTGTCCATATGGTAGAGTGATCCACATTCATTACTAGAGTGTAGAGGTCTGCCCGCTATCCCGCCATAGATAGAGCCCCATCTACGCTAAAGCCCACAATTCAATCCCATGGAATCAGTTTTTCATCAATATAGCCACGCAACACACTGTGCCTTTGCAAGTTCGTGAATCATGAAACAGAACAATTTGTCCTTGTAAACCCCCTGACATGTTGAGCGAACAAAAGTTAATTTATGGGCATCTCGGCCCTCACAGCTAACGTCCATTTGGAGAGCATAAGCTGGAGATTTTTTGAGTCGTTCAGAGTTCACTGTTGACTGCTAGCAGTAGCATAAATACTTAGTTTAACAGTGTTATCTGACAAAACTTATTGATGTGAGTTTCTGTGTCTCTGCCTCCCCACACATTTTCACCATATCAATTGCGGCTGGTAATATCAAAGTCTCTGCAATAGTGTGTGGTTTCATAGCATAGCATAGCACATAGCATAGCATAGCACATAGCATAGCATAGCATAGCGCATAGCATAGCATAGCGGGCCATTCACTGCGAGAATGATTCAAGTGCAGCAGTTAAGTGTAGCCTTTTCCCATGATCTAAGGGCACTCTGGTTGAATTTGATCTTTTTTAAATTTGAACAATTTAAATTTCGATTTTTAAGGTTAACCACATTACAATAATTTTGATAGACAAAGATGATATTAAAATATAGATATTTTTTGGTATATCTTTTTTTTCTTCACGATTTTTTGGCAATTCTCCTGCCACCCTATTGTCATATCAGGCGAACCCACATGAAGTCGCGACCACTAGTTTGGGAAACGCTGGTATAGCCTAATATGGGATTTTTAAAATTCAAAGTATTTATTTATTTATTATTTTTTATACAGCTTATCACAGCCGTATCAGCCGTATCACAGTAAATGCTACACAGCCAATGTAGACGTCAGATTGACCATGCAGCGCCTTTAACAATGCAGAGGGCTCTGTATAGCTCCGCACCGACATGATTGGTTAACAGTAGGAGGACCTGTATAAAGGAGGACCTGTATAAACAGAAACTCACTTCCTTGACAACTTCCTTCACAACAGCTGTGCTCCGCGAAGCTCAAAAGGTATGTTTGCTCCTACTTCTTGTGGAGGCCACAGGGTGTGATATTCTACACCCAGCAGAGAATCAGGGATGAGGGGCATCATCGGGCACACATCAAGGCCCTCACAGCTACCGTCCATTTGGAGAGCATAAGAGACTCACATCAAGGCCCTCACAGCTACCGTCCATTTGGAGAGCATAAGAGACTCACATCAAGGCCCTCACAGCTACCGTCCATTTGGAGAGCATAAGAGACTCACATCAAGGCCCTCACAGCTACCGTCCATTTGGAGAGCATAAGAGACTCACATCAAGGCCCTCACAGCTACCGTCCATTTGGAGAGCATAAGAGACTCACATCAAGGCCCTCACAGCTACCGTCCATTTGGAGAGCATAAGAGACTCACATCAAGGCCCTCACAGCTACCGTCCATTTGGAGAGCATAAGAGACTCACATCAAGGCCCTCACAGCTACCGTCCATTTGGAGAGCATAAGAGACTCACATCAAGGCCCTCACAGCTACCGTCCATTTGGAGAGCATAAGAGACTCACATCAAGGCCCTCACAGCTACCGTCCATTTGGAGAGCATAAGAGACTCACATCAAGGCCCTCACAGCTACCGTCCATTTGGAGAGCATAAGAGACTCACATCAAGGCCCTCACAGCTACCGTCCATTTGGAGAGCATAAGAGACTCACATCAAGGCCCTCACAGCTACCGTCCATTTGGAGAGCATAAGAGACTCACATCAAGGCCCTCACAGCTACCGTCCATTTGGAGAGCATAAGAGACTCACATCAAGACACTATACTAAGCAACTAATTCTCAAACCCAGAGCAATATGACATGTCATTGATTACAAACGACATGACCCTCCCCCATTTTCCTCTGGGGTAACAGTTGTGTACATTTGGACTGCTCCCTAATACAAATAAAGTGTATTATGATTTGTATTATTCCCAGGGTCAGCCGCTGCCAGCGTTCCTGCAGTATGGCGGTCCCAGGAGACAAAGTGCCAACACGGGAGAGTATGGCACCGGAGTCATCTACCCCCACCAAGTCCCAGGGAATGTCACCCGGCGCTCCAGTGACCCCGTCCGCTCCTCTGGCAACCCCCATGCACTTCCCAAGGTTGCTGTTATTAGTAGTAGTAGTAGTAGTGGTAGTAGTGGTAGTGGTAGTAGTAGTGGTAGTGGTAGTAGTAGTAGTAGTAGTAGTGGTGGTAGTAGTAGTAGTGGTAGTAGTAGTAGTAGTGGTAGTAGTGGTAGTGGTAGTAGTAGTGGTAGTGGTAGTAGTAGTAGTAGTAGTAGTGGTGGTAGTAGTAGTGGTAGTAGTAGTAGTGGTAGTAGTAGTAGTAGTGGTAGTAGTAGTGGTAGTAGTAGTGGTAGTAGTAGTAGTAGTGGTAGTGGTGGTAGTAGTAGTAGTAGTAGTGGTAGTAGTGGTAGTAGTAGTAGTAGTGGTAGTAGTAGTGGTAGTAGTGGTGGTAGTAGTAGTAGTAGTAGTAGTGGTGGTAGTAGTAGTGGTAGTAGTAGTAGTGGTAGTAGTAGTAGTAGTGGTAGTAGTAGTGGTAGTAGTGGTGGTAGTAGTAGTAGTAGTGGTAGTAGCAGCAGTAGTGGTAGCGGTAGTAGTGGTAGTGGTAGTAGTGGTAGTAGTAGTAGTGGTAGTGGTAGTAGTGGTAGTAGTAGTAGTAGCAGCAGTAGTAGTAGTAGTGGTAGTGGTAGTAGTAGCAGCAGTAGTAGTAGTAGTAGTAGTGGTAGTAGTAGTGGTAGTAGTAGTAGTAGTGGTAGTAGTAGTAGCGGTAGTAGTAGTGGTAGTGGTAGTAGTAGTAGTAGTGGTAGTAGCAGTAGCAGTAGTAGAAGTAGTAGCAGCAGTAGTAGTAGCAGTATTAGTAGTAGTAGTAGTAGTAGTGGTAGTGGTAGTAGTAGTATGAGTGGCAGTAGTAGTAGCAGTAGCAGTAGCAGTAGTAGTAGTAGTAGCAGTAGTAGTAGTAGTACTAGTGGCAGTAGTAGTAGCAGTAGTAGTAGTAGCAGCAGCAGTAGTAGTAGTAGTAGTAGTACTAGTGGCAGTAGTAGTAGCAGCAGTAGTAGTAGTAGCAGTAGTAGCAGTAGTATTAGTAGTAGTAGTAGCAGTAGTAGTAGTAGTAGTAGTAGTAGTGGTGGTGGTAGTAGTAGCTGTAGCAGTAGTAGTAGTAGTAGTAGTAGTGGTGGTAGTAGAAGTAGCAGTAGTAGTAGTAGTAGTAGTAGTAGTAGTGGTGGTAGTAGAAGTAGCAGTAGTAGTCGTAGCAGTAATAGTAGTAGTGGTGGTGGTAGTAGTAGCAGTAGCAGTAGCAGTAGTAGTAGTAGTGGTGGTAGTAGTAGTAGTAGTCGTAGCAGTAGTAGTAGTAGCAGTAGTAGTAGTAGCAGTAGTAGTAGTAGTAGTAGTAGTAGTGGTGGTAGTAGTAGTAGTAGCAGTAGTAGTCGTAGCAGTAGTAGTAGTAGTGGTGGTGGTAGTAGTAGTAATAGCAGTAGTAGCAGTAGTAGTCGTAGCAGTAGTAGTGGTAGTAGTAGTAGCAGTAGTAGCAGTAGTAGCAGTAGTAGTCGTAGCAGTAGTAGTAGTAGTGGTGGTGGTAGTAGTAGTAATAGCAGTAGTAGCAGTAGTAGTCGTAGCAGTAGTAGTGGTAGTAGTAGTAGCAGTAGTAGCAGTAGTAGCAGTAGTAGTCGTAGCAGTAGTAGTAGTAGTGGTGGTGGTAGTAGTAGTAATAGCAGTAGTAGCAGTAGTAGTCGTAGCAGTAGTAGTGGTAGTAGTAGTAGTAGTAGTAGCAGTAGTAGCAGTAGTAGTCGTAGCAGTAGTAGTGGTGGTGGTAGTAGTAGTAGCAGTAGTAGTCGTAGCAGTAGTAGTAGTAGTAGTAGTAGTAGAAACATGTATTTGTTAAACACTTAAAACAAATGTTTTGTTTTTTTTAATTTGTTTCCCAAGGTGCAACGCTTCAATAGCCTGAACAACCTGGCCATGATGGGCCGGAGGAACGCCCTGCAGCATTGTGGGTCAGACGCCAACATCAGCCGCCATATGTTATCCCCGCGGCCACCTAGCATCACAGAGAACGTCATGATGGAGGCCATGGCCATGGACGCCCACGGTGGGACCGTGGATAACAGGGACCATGGCATGATGCTTCCCCCAGGAGAGAGAGGCTTCCTGGGCTACCAGAACCACCACATGGGGGGTCCCTCCAGCCAGTTATCACCCAGCCACGACAGCCTGGGCTGCCCAGAGCAGGGCTATCAGCGAGCGACAGAGACGTCCATGCAGGGTGGGCACTACCAGGGTACTACCAGGGGACCAGGCCAGATGGAGCCAGGGGGACCCATCCACTCAGAGGGGATGTCCAACACCTTGCTACAGCAGGCTGAGTACAGCATGAGTACCTGCCAGCTCAGCCCCTCTGAACCACACTACCCCCGCCTGGGCCAGGGAGGGCCCGATGGAGGTGTAGGGCCCTGGGAGGAGAGCAGTCAGGTCCAGACCCCTCATGGAGCTCTCCAGACAGGGATGCAGTACCAGGACCAGGGCTCTATGCAGGGCCAAGTCCAGACACAGGGTCTCTACAGCAGCCAGCAGAGTCTGTACACCCAAGGCCCAGATGGAGGCCACCAGAATCTGAACATCAAACCAGAGCAGCAGCAGTATCATCCAGCCCTTGCCAACCCAGACGCCTGCCAAAAGCAGCACCAACACCAACAACAGCAGAGGCCCCACCCAGGGCAGACACCCATGCCCATGGGACCCATGTCCCCTCAGAGTTACCCCCAGCCGGGGCAACCTGGCCAAGGCATGATGAGGACTATTAACCCATCCTGTAACTTCCATGGTGGAGGGATGGAGAACCAGATCCAGGTCTCCATGCAGCAGGGACAGCAGCAAAGCGGGGGCCTCAGCGTGGGGTCGGCTGGTCTGGGGCCTGGGGGCCGGTCTCAGACACCAATGATGCAGGTGAAGGAGATGATGGTGAGGAACTATGTGCAGTCGCAGCAGGCTCTACTGTGGGGTCAGGAGCAGGACCAGAGGGGGATAGCAGCAGAGGGAAAACCCCTTCCTTTGTCAGACAGCATGGACATGACAGGACAACAGGTGACTGTTTCCCTCACCCTCTGTCTTCTGTTTCCCCTCACCCTCTGTCTTCTGTTTCCCCTCACCCTCTGTCTTCTTCTGTTTCCCCTCACCCTTTGTCTTCTGTTTCCCCTCACCCTCTGTCTTTATCTGTTTCCCCTCACCCTTTGTCTTATGTTTCCCCTCACCCTCTGTCTTCTGTTTCCCCTCACCCTCTGTCTTCTTCTGTTTCCCCTCACCCTCTGTCTTCTGTTTCCCACCCCTGTCTTCTGTTTCTCACCCTCTGTCTTCTGTTTCTGTTTCCCTCACCCTCTGTCTTCTTCTGTTTCCCCTCACCCTCTGTCTTCTTCTGTTTCCCCTCACCCTCTGTCTTCTTCTGTTTCCCCTCACCCTCTGTCTTCTGTTTCCCCTCACCCTCTGTCTTCTTCTGTTTCCCCTCACCCTCTGTCTTCTTCTGTTTCCCCTCACCCTCTGTCTTCTTCTGTTTCCCCTCACCCTTTGTCTTCTGTTTCCCCTCATCCTCTGTCTTCTGTTTTCCCTCACCCCCTGTCTTCTGTTTCCCCTCACCCTCTGTCTTCTGTTTCCCCTCACCCTTTGTCTTCTGTTTCCCCTCACCCTCTGTCTTCTGTTTCCCCTCACCCTCTGTCTTCTGTTTCTCCTCACCCTCTGTCTTCTTCTGTTTCCCCTCACCCTGTCTTCTTCTGTTTCCCCTCACCCTCTGTCTTCTGTTTCCCCTCACCCTCTGTCTTCTGTTTCCCCTCACACTCTGTCTTCTTCTGTTTCCCCTCACCCTCTGTCTTCTGTTTCCCCTCACCCTCTGTCTTCTGTTTCCCCTCACCCTCTGTCTTCTGTTTTCCCTCACCCTTTGTCTTCTGTTTCCCCTCACCCTCTGTCTTCTGTTTCCCCTCACCCTCTGTCTTCTGTTTCCCCTCACCCTCTGTCTTCTTCTGTTTCCCCTCACCCTCTGTCTTCTTCTGTTTCTCCTCACCCTCTGTCTTCTTCTGTTTCCCCTCACCCTCTGTCTTCTGTTTCCCCTCACCCTCTGTGTCTGTTTCCCCTCACCCTCTGTCTTCTGTTTCCCCTCACCCTCTGTCTTCTGTTTCCCCTCACCCTCTGTCTTCTGTTTCCCCTCACCCTCTGTCTTCTGTTTCCCCTCACCCTCTGTCTTCTGTTTCCCCTCACCCTCTGTCTTCTGTTTCCCCTCACCCTCTGTCTTCTGTTTCCCCTCACCCTCTGTCTTCTGTTTCCCCTCACCCTTTGTCTTCTGTTTCCCCTCACCCTCTGTCTTCTGTTTCCCCTCACCCTCAGTCTTCTGTTTCCCCTCACCCTCTGTCTTCTTATGTTTCACCTCACCCTTTGTCTTCTATTTCCCCTCACCCTCTGTCTTCTTCTGTTTCCCCTCACCCTTTGTCTTCTGTTTCCCCTCACCCTCTGTCTTCTTCTGTTTCCCCTCACCCTTTGTCTTCTGTTTCCCCTCACCCTCTGTCTTCTTCTCCTCTTTATTCCCCCTCTTTTATAGTAATGTGTTTTGTGGAGTTTTCAAAGGATATTTCCTGAAGGTAATGTGTTTACTTGCTTGTCTTGAATTATTAATGATAGCACTTTAAACTAAATGTTGATCTCATTTGATTTGACTCAGGTGGCCATGATGCATCAGCAGCCTAGTCCCCAGCAACAACACCAACACCATCCCCAGCAACAACACCAGCCTCAGCAACAACACCAGCCCCAGCAACAACACCAACACCAGCCACAACACCAACACCATCCCCAGCAACAACACCAACACCAGCCCCAGCAACAACACCAACACCAGCAACAACACCAACACCAGCCCCAGCAACAACACCAACAAAGCCTCTACCCCAAGCCAGACTCCAGCTTCCCAGGCTATTCCACCAACCAGAACCTGATGATCCCCCTAGGCCATAGCCGAGGAGGCCCCAGCTCCGGCTCCTCCATCCCCTCTAACGAGGTCCCCATGATGAGCCTGCCTGGAGGGCCAGGGTCCTGCTACAGCCAGGAAATGGGAGTCCCTGTGGTCCCTAGACCACCCCAGGGCCGGAAGCCTCTCATCAGGCAGAATAGCCTCCAGTCCCAGCCAGGAGGAGGGTACCTGGGCAGTCCTCCACACGTCAGCCCAGTCCAGTCTACCTCCAGCCCAAGGAGAGCAGTCCGACTGCCCCCTGTCCAGCGTTCTCAGCCCCATCGGGAGATCTTCTCTCCCTCCAACAATAGCAACATGTATTACTGGGGCCAGATCCACATGCAGCACCCTGACATGGACAAGCAGCAGATCCAAATCCAGCGGATCACCCATCCTCACCAGGACCCAACCCAGACCGGGCCCTGCCTCAACCAGCACCAGGGGCACCTGGTGACCCATATGGACCATCAGCGGAACAAGTCTGCCCAGCTGGGCTACCTCCATGACCATGGGTCCACCCCCATCTCCAATGCTCTGGAGAACGTGGATCTGGATAATGCCCAGATAGACTTTACCTCCATCATTGATGACCCAGACCCCTCGTCCTTCAGCCCCGTCAATCCACTTCTCCATGGGGGTTCATCCCAGACCTCGTCTCGTCTCACCACCCCACAGACCTCCACCACCCTGCCCTCCTCTGTGCTCCCCAACATGGCTGTAGGGGACATGACCTCCATGCTCACCTCTCTGGCTGATGAGAACAAGTACCTGAATACGTTGTCTTAGAACCTGAACATGCTCATAAAGTTGACTAGAGGGGCTCATCTATCTGTCTCGAGAGACTAAGTAACTGAAGATACTATCGTAGTACAAGTACCTAGACTTTCCTAGAGTGGACCCTAGGGCCACAGCCCGTTGGTGTTAGCTTACCACTTACCACTAACATAAAGTTACAGGAAATGACTGTGGAGAGTAAAGGTACTGAAAAGATGTCCCCTTTCTCTTGGCCTCACGCAGACGTGTTCTGTCCCTGGCCAGGATGAACAGATACACAGTAGCTACTCCTTAGAGGACTTAGAGCCAAACCAAAGGTGCCTACTGATCTTGATCACTGTGTTCTCTTGTCTCACGAGAAGATCACTGACTTTGGAGTTGCTTTGTACAATACTGTTGCTTGGTACAATACTGTTGCTCGTTACAATACTGTTGCTTGGTACAATACTGTTGCTTGGTACAATACTGTTGCTCGGTTCAATACTGTTGCTCAGTACAATACTGTTGCTTGGTACAATACTGTTGCTCGTTACAATACTGTTGCTTGGTACAATACTGTTGCTCGGTACAATACTGTTGCTCGGTACAATACTGTTGCTCGGTACAATACTGTTGCTCGGTACAATACTGTTGCTTAGTACAATACTGTTGCTTGGTACAATACTGTTGCTTGGTACAATACTGTTGCTTGGTACAATACTGTTGCTTAGTACAATACTGTTGCTCGGTACAATACTGTTGCTCTGTACAATACTGTTGCTTGGTACAATACTGTTGCTTGGTACAATACTGTTGCTTGGTACAATACTGTTGCTCGGTACAATACTGTTGCTCGACATAATACTGTTGCTTGACACAGAACTGTTTGCCTGAAATGACTGTCATCACCATAACAACGTCATCGCCGTAATGACATCATCACCATAATGACGGTCATTTCAGTCATAGAGGTTGTTTAGGGCAACAGAGAGGGTACCATCATGTAAATGAGTTATACATGTATATGCTGTGTATATGACAATGTTGACAGGGATGGAACTCTAATGTCTGTCTCGTGGACTGGACTCCAAGGCCTCACTCTTCTGGAATGAGACCGGAGGAAAACAGAGCTGCTCCAAGGAAGAATGTAAAAAGAAAATGACTGATAGACACCTGAGTGCTTTGAAGATTCATCTATATTCCCAGGGACACACTCCTGTCAGGGACACACACACACGATAGTGATGACACACACACACATAGTGATGGCACACACATAATGATGACACACACACATAATGATGACACACACACGATAGTGATGACACACACAAAATGATGACACACACATAATGATGACACACACACGATAGTGATGACACAAGCACATAGTGATGACACACATACATAATAATGACACACACGATAGTGATGACACAAGCACATAGTGATGACACACACATAATGATGACACACACACATAATGATGACACACACACGATAGTGATGACACACACAAAATGATGACACACACATAATGATGACACACACACGATAGTGATGACACACACACACATAGTGATGGCACACACATAATGATGACACACACACATAATGATGACACACACAAAATGATGACACACACATAATGATGACACACACACGATAGTGATGACACAAGCACATAGTGATGACACACATACATAATAATGACACACACGATAGTGATGACACAAGCACATAGTGATGACACAAGCACATAGTGATGACACACACGATAGTGATGACACAAGCACATAGTGATGACACAAGCACATAGTGATGACACACATACATAATAATGACACACACGATAGTGATGACACAAGCACATAGTGATGACACAAGCACATAGTGATGACACAAGCACATAGTGATGACACAAGCACATAGTGATGACACAAGCACATAGTGATGACACACACACACACATCATAATGATCAACATATCGTATCAGTATTCAGGCAGAGGCCCTTTTTGGCATGAATCTGCTTCCATACTCTGAATGTGTTGTACGCTAAAGAGCCCATGTTTTTAGAAAGCTTGTTTACACCCCATACAAGTTACACGTTTACTCTTGTTAAGTGTCCCTAAAGCAGCTCACTCTTTTAGAAGTATAGGAGTTATCGGGGAGGAATATAAAAAGTGTCTTTTAGTCTTAACGTAATAATGGGGCATAAGAGGTACAGAGAATAAAAGAGAGATGGGGAGGGAGAGAGAGAAAGGTTGGCACCACCGAATGATCTAAAACATCAAGTCTATTTTTGGGCAGTGCAGTCTCACAGGACCGAACTCCATCACCTACCGTACGTACTGTTGTATACAGGGTCTTAACGATGCCTTCACTTACCCTGAACATGTTCAACAGGGTTTACTGCGTTGAGGTAGTGTATCTGAGGTACTTTAACGTGTATAGGACTGAGCTGCAGGATTTGTGGCCCTCTTGACTATAGCGATCGAATCAGTCTACCCAATATGCTGTCGTTGACAACAAAAAATATGGGTAGGAACGTTTCATAGAGGATATTTTTATACCGATGACAGCCTGTTCGGAACCAATGACCAGTAGAACTGATATCACATGACAGGACATCATATCGTAGCATTACACTGACTGCAGCATAGCAAGGCACACCAACAGAGGGTATCTCTCTCTCCTTGGCTTTGTGACAGTCCAAGAGGCCAACACATACAGGAGGCCTATGTGGCTATGATTTCACGTAAATGTCACCTTTGGAGGACAATGAAAAGTACCTTACAGTAGTATCTATCTGTTTGAATTGTAATTCTAGATCACCTTTACACACATTTACGGTAGATCCTACGAGGCTGTCTTTCATTTCAGTATTGGTGCCTTTTTTTAAATCCTGTTCGGTCACGATTAGTACTGTTCTGTAGTTGTTAATATAACATTAGGGCCTAGAGTTAGTCGTCATGGAAACTCCTGGTCCTATCCATGACTAACCGTTGACATTTGAGCTAGTTTGCGAAAACTGTGTACAGACTTTCCGGGCCAACCAAAGACGATTTGAACTAATAATATTCAATGAATAAAAATAAAAGATGCACCAATTCATTTGACACAATACTGATAATCACAGTACAGCGATGAAGGTGTGAACGGTTTGATACCGCTGTTACTTAGAATGTATGATTTTTTTTATTTTAATAAAAGTAACACGTTCTATTTTTGGGGGTTTTTATAACAACACTTTATCATGGATATGTTTCTCTGTGTAGTGTGTTTTGACACCTGTCTGTCACCGTTCAATCATGACGTTTTGCTGGCAAAATAATATTATTTTAAGCAACAATGGCTATAATAGTAGCGTTTTACTATATACACGACAGCCGAGTGATATATTTTATACAAATGTACTATATTTTACCAGTTATTAAGAAATAAACATGTTCAACTTGGGATGGATGCAAAATGTCTGTATCTTACTGTATATTTTTATGACGTTCTTATTGATTTATATCCCAACTGCCTCTGTTGAAAATGTCTGAGTAAATGCAATGTCTCAGTACAGCCACTAGAGGGCATTGGAGTCTTTTATAGATGGGAGAGTAAGCTTTGGAAAGGGGATACCTAAACTGTGTTTGAATACTCATACTAACCATACTATTTGTGACATAAATTTGAGTATATAGTATGCTTATTGGCCATAGTATGGATATAGTTAGTATGCCAAAAGTTCCCGGATGTCGTACAAAATTCGTCAAAATACTAAGTATACACGCAGTGGACACTATTTCCGTACTTTTAGGGCCCCCATAATGCAATTCTTCCGGAAATGGGCGTGGTTCCACAACGTTTTCAGATTTTGAGAAAGTTGCGGAAAATATGCAGCCGAAGTCCAAAGAGAGTGGATAGAAATGTTTTACTTAAAATGTTGAGCAATGTAATAAAGTAATTACTTCAAATAGCGTATCATTATACCAGTATTATACCAGTATGTACCGGGTATGTTAGCTACCTACTGTAACGCTAGTTGGCTAACATTACTTGTACATCGAACTTGCCAGTATACATGCTATATCTAACTAACTACCCAGCGTTTAATTATTTGATTATTCATGTCATTCATAACTTAACTAAGTGGTATAATCGTTCGGGTCCGTATGTAAATTCGCTCTGGCTATCTTCTCCGATTTCAGAGCTCTCTCGCCTGACTAAAGCGCTAGTACGCTCAACTGAAAGGATACCGTTCGTTTACAGCAGGTTTGACGAGTAATGGATTACATTTAAGGTCATTACAAACAAAAAACGTTAACTGTAATCTGTTACGTTACCAGCAAAAATATTGTAATCAGATTACAGATACTTTTGAAAAACTTGAGGATTACTTTTAAATCATCTTTGACACTTCTCTGTTTTCTCAATGACATTCAAATCAGCATTGAAAAAAGGTGCTAGTTTTGTTCCCCCTGAGTGAGTCTGACCACAAGTCAGAGACCACTATGATGTCAGAGACCACTATGATGTCAGAGACCACTATGATGTCAGAGACCACTATGATGACACACCAAATGTGTTTGATGGATCGCATGAAAAGAGCAGGAATAGGCTTTTACAGGCTACAGTCCAAGCCATGTCTTCCAATGGTGAGACTGCTGTCAGCATCCAAAGATTATACAACTTGAATAAACGCTTGGAGGAAAGGATGACAGCAGTGGTGTCGTCTACGGCGATACGGATATCACTTTATAATGGTTATCTACATAGCGTATTGATGCGAATCACACTGTTGTTCTCTCATTTAGCTATTTGCGCCTTATGAATTGTGGTTGTTGTGGATGGCTGTTCGCAAATCTAAATGGGTATTTGAACCCAAAAATGTTTCAATTCAAGAAGTTTATGCTGCCTATCAATAATTTTTTTTAAACCAGTGGACAGCCAGTGAAAAATGTGCTCTTGCAGCAGCTTCATAGCGCAGATCCCAGCCTGTGGAATAACAGCTGCATAGTGTGGATCCCAGCCTGTGGAATAACAGCTGCATAGTGAGGATCCCAGCCTATAGAATAACAGCTGCATAGTGAGGATCCCAGCCTATAGAATAACAGCTGCATAGTGAGGATCCCAGCCTATAGAATAACAGCTGCATAGTGTGGATCCCAGCCTATAGAATAACAGCTGCATAGTGCAGATCTCAGCCTATAGAATAACAGCTGCATAGTGAGGATCCCAGCCTATAGAATAACAGCTGTATAGTGCAGATCCCAGCCTATAGAATAACAGCTGCATAGTGAGGATCCCAGCCTATAGAATAACAGCTGTATAGTGTGGATCCCAGCCTATAGAATAACAGCTGTATAGTGTGGATCCCAGCCTATAGAATAACAGCTGCATAGTGAGGATCCCAGCCTATAGAATAACAGCTGCATAGTGTGGATCCCAGCCTATAGAATAACAGCTGTATAGTGCAGATCCCAGCCTATAGAATAACAGCTGCATAGTGAGGATCCCAGCCTATAGAATAACAGCTGTATAGTGTGGATCCCAGCCTATAGAATAACAGCTGTATAGTGTGGATCCCAGCCTATAGAATAACAGCTGTATAGTGTGGATCCCAGCCTATAGAATAACAGCTGCATAGTGAGGATCCCAGCCTGTGGAATAACATCTGCATAGTGTGGATCCCAGCCTATAGAATAACAGCTGTATAGTGTGGATCCCAGCCTATAGAATAACAGCTGTATAGTGTGGATCCCAGCCTATAGAATAACAGCTGTATAGTGCAGATCCCAGCCTATAGAATAACAGCTGCATAGTGTGGATCCCAGCCTATAGAATAACAGCTGTATAGTGTGGATCCCAGCCTATAGAATAATAGCTGTATAGTGCAGATCCCAGCCTATAGAATAACAGCTGCATAGTGTGGATCCCAGCCTATAGAATAACAGCTGTATAGTGAGGATCCCAGCCTATAGAATAACAGCTGCATAGTGTGGATCCCAGCCTGTGGAATAACAGCTGCATAGTGAGGATCCCAGCCTGTGGAATAACAGCTGCATAGTGTGGATCCCCAGCCTATAGAATAACAGCTGCATAGTGAGGATCCCAGCCTATAGAATAACAGCTGCATAGTGTGGATCCCAGCCTGTGGAATAACAGCTGCATAGTGTGGATCCCAGCCTATAGAATAACAGCTGCATAGTGTGGATCCCAGCCTATAGAATAACAGCTGCATAGTGAGGATCCCAGCCTATAGAATAACAGCTGCATAGTGAGGATCCCAGCCTATAGAATAACAGCTGCATAGTGTGGATCCCAGCCTATAGAATAACAGCTGTATAGTGCAGATCCCAGCCTATAGAATAACAGCTGCATAGTGAGGATCCCAGCCTATAGAATAACAGCTGTATAGTGTGGATCCCAGCCTATAGAATAACAGCTGTATAGTGTGGATCCCAGCCTATAGAATAACAGCTGCATAGTGAGGATCCCAGCCTGTGGAATAACATCTGCATAGTGTGGATCCCAGCCTATAGAATAACAGCTGTATAGTGTGGATCCCAGCCTATAGAATAACAGCTGTATAGTGTGGATCCCAGCCTATAGAATAACAGCTGTATAGTGCAGATCCCAGCCTATAGAATAACAGCTGCATAGTGTGGATCCCAGCCTATAGAATAACAGCTGTATAGTGTGGATCCCAGCCTATAGAATAACAGCTGCATAGTGTGGATCCCAGCCTATATAATAACAGCTGCATAGTGTGGATCCCAGCCTATAGAATAACAGCTGCATAGTGTGGATCCCAGCCTATAGAATAACAGCTGTATAGTGCAGATCCCAGCCTATAGAATAACAGCTGCATAGTGAGGATCCCAGCCTATAGAATAACAGCTGTATAGTGTGGATCCCAGCCTATAGAATAACAGCTGTATAGTGTGGATCCCAGCCTATAGAATAACAGCTGCATAGTGAGGATCCCAGCCTGTGGAATAACATCTGCATAGTGTGGATCCCAGCCTATAGAATAACAGCTGTATAGTGTGGATCCCAGCCTATAGAATAACAGCTGTATAGTGTGGATCCCAGCCTATAGAATAACAGCTGTATAGTGCAGATCCCAGCCTATAGAATAACAGCTGCATAGTGTGGATCCCAGCCTATAGAATAACAGCTGTATAGTGTGGATCCCAGCCTATAGAATAACAGCTGTATAGTGCAGATCCCAGCCTGTGGAATAACAGCTCTATAGTGTGGATCCCAACCTATAGAATAACAGCTGTATAGTGCAGATCCCAGCCTATAGAATAACAGCTGCATAGTGTGGATCCCAGCCTATAGAATAACAGCTGTATAGTGTGGATCCCAGCCTGTGGAATAACAGCTGCATAGTGAGGATCCCAGCCTGTGGAATAACAGCTGCATAGTGTGGATCCCCAGCCTATAGAATAACAGCTGCATAGTGAGGATCCCAGCCTATAGAATAACAGCTGCATAGTGTGGATCCCAGCCTATAGAATAACAGCTGCATAGTGTGGATCCCAGCCTAATAGAATAACAGCTGCATAGTGTGGATCCCAGCCTATAGAATAACAGCTGCATAGTGAGGATCCCAGCCTATAGAATAACAGCTGCATAGTGAGGATCCCAGCCTATAGAATAACAGCTGCATAGTGTGGATCCCAGCCTATAGAATAACAGCTGTATAGTGTGGATCCCAGCCTATAGAATAACAGCTGTATAGTGCAGATCCCAGCCTATAGAATAACAGCTGCATAGTGAGGATCCCAGCCTATAGAATAACAGCTGTATAGTGTGGATCCCAGCCTATAGAATAACAGCTGCATAGTGAGGATCCCAGCCTGTGAATAACATCTGCATAGTGTGGATCCCAGCCTATAGAATAACAGCTGTATAGTGTGGATCCCAGCCTATAGAATAACAGCTGTATAGTGTGGATCCCAGCCTATAGAATAACAGCTGTATAGTGCAGATCCCAGCCTATAGAATAACAGCTGCATAGTGTGGATCCCAGCCTATAGAATAACAGCTGTATAGTGTGGATCCCAGCCTATAGAATAACAGCTGCATAGTGTGGATCCCAGCCTATATAATAACAGCTGCATAGTGTGGATCCCAGCCTATAGAATAACAGCTGCATAGTGTGGATCCCAGCCTATAGAATAACAGCTGTATAGTGCAGATCCCAGCCTATAGAATAACAGCTGCATAGTGAGGATCCCAGCCTATAGAATAACAGCTGTATAGTGTGGATCCCAGCCTATAGAATAACAGCTGTATAGTGTGGATCCCAGCCTATAGAATAACAGCTGCATAGTGAGGATCCCAGCCTGTGGAATAACATCTGCATAGTGTGGATCCCAGCCTATAGAATAACAGCTGTATAGTGTGGATCCCAGCCTATAGAATAACAGCTGTATAGTGTGGATCCCAGCCTATAGAATAACAGCTGTATAGTGCAGATCCCAGCCTATAGAATAACAGCTGCATAGTGTGGATCCCAGCCTATAGAATAACAGCTGTATAGTGTGGATCCCAGCCTATAGAATAACAGCTGTATAGTGCAGATCCCAGCCTGTGGAATAACAGCTCTATAGTGTGGATCCCAGCCTATAGAATAACAGCTGTATAGTGCAGATCCCAGCCTATAGAATAACAGCTGCATAGTGTGGATCCCAGCCTATAGAATAACAGCTGTATAGTGTGGATCCCAGCCTATAGAATAACAGCTGTATAGTGTAGATCCCAGCCTATAGAATAACAGCTGCATAGTGCAGATCCCAGCCTATAGAATAACAGCTGTATAGTGTAGATCCCAGCCTATAGAATAACAGCTGCATAGTGCAGATCCCAGCCTATAGAATAACAGCTGTATAGTGTGGATCCCAGCCTGTGGAATAACAGCTGCATAGTGCAGATCCCAGCCTATAGAATAACAGCTGCATAGTGCAGATCCCAGCCTATAGAATAACAGCTGTATAGTGTGGATCCCAGCCTGTGGAATAACAGCTGCATAGTGCAGATCCCAGCCTATAGAATAACAGCTGTATAGTGTGGATCCCAGCCTATAGAATAACAGCTGCATAGTGTGGATCCCAGCCTATAGAATAACAGCTGTATAGTGTGGATCCCAGCCTATAGAATAACAGCTGCATAGTGAGGATCCCAGCCTGTGGAATAACATCTGCATAGTGTGGATCCCAGCCTATAGAATAACAGCTGTATAGTGTGGATCCCAGCCTATAGAATAACAGCTGTATAGTGTGGATCCCAGCCTATAGAATAACAGCTGTATAGTGCAGATCCCAGCCTATAGAATAACAGCTGCATAGTGTGGATCCCAGCCTATAGAATAACAGCTGCATAGTGTGGATCCCAGCCTATATAATAACAGCTGCATAGTGTGGATCCCAGCCTATAGAATAACAGCTGCATAGTGTGGATCCCAGCCTATAGAATAACAGCTGTATAGTGCAGATCCCAGCCTATAGAATAACAGCTGCATAGTGAGGATCCCAGCCTATAGAATAACAGCTGTATAGTGTGGATCCCAGCCTATAGAATAACAGCTGTATAGTGTGGATCCCAGCCTATAGAATAACAGCTGCATAGTGAGGATCCCAGCCTGTGGAATAACATCTGCATAGTGTGGATCCCAGCCTATAGAATAACAGCTGTATAGTGTGGATCCCAGCCTATAGAATAACAGCTGTATAGTGTGGATCCCAGCCTATAGAATAACAGCTGTATAGTGCAGATCCCAGCCTATAGAATAACAGCTGCATAGTGTGGATCCCAGCCTATAGAATAACAGCTGTATAGTGTGGATCCCAGCCTATAGAATAACAGCTGTATAGTGCAGATCCCAGCCTGTGGAATAACAGCTCTATAGTGTGGATCCCAACCTATAGAATAACAGCTGTATAGTGCAGATCCCAGCCTATAGAATAACAGCTGCATAGTGTGGATCCCAGCCTATAGAATAACAGCTGTATAGTGTGGATCCCAGCCTATAGAATAACAGCTGTATAGTGTAGATCCCAGCCTATAGAATAACAGCTGCATAGTGCAGATCCCAGCCTATAGAATAACAGCTGTATAGTGTAGATCCCAGCCTATAGAATAACAGCTGCATAGTGCAGATCCCAGCCTATAGAATAACAGCTGTATAGTGTGGATCCCAGCCTGTGGAATAACAGCTGTATAGTGCAGATCCCAGCCTATAGAATAACAGCTGCATAGTGCAGATCCCAGCCTATAGAATAACAGCTGTATAGTGTGGATCCCAGCCTGTGGAATAACAGCTGCATAGTGCAGATCCCAGCCTATAGAATAACAGCTGTATAGTGTGGATCCCAGCCTATAGAATAACAGCTGCATAGTGTGGATCCCAGCCTATAGAATAACAGCTGTATAGTGTGGATCCCAGCCTATAGAATAACAGCTGCATAGTGAGGATCCCAGCCTGTGGAATAACATCTGCATAGTGTGGATCCCAGCCTATAGAATAACAGCTGTATAGTGTGGATCCCAGCCTATAGAATAACAGCTGTATAGTGTGGATCCCAGCCTATAGAATAACAGCTGTATAGTGCAGATCCCAGCCTATAGAATAACAGCTGCATAGTGTGGATCCCAGCCTATAGAATAACAGCTGTATAGTGTGGATCCCAGCCTATAGAATAACAGCTGCATAGTGTGGATCCCAGCCTATATAATAACAGCTGCATAGTGTGGATCCCAGCCTATAGAATAACAGCTGCATAGTGTGGATCCCAGCCTATAGAATAACAGCTGTATAGTGCAGATCCCAGCCTATAGAATAACAGCTGCATAGTGAGGATCCCAGCCTATAGAATAACAGCTGTATAGTGTGGATCCCAGCCTATAGAATAACAGCTGTATAGTGTGGATCCCAGCCTATAGAATAACAGCTGCATAGTGAGGATCCCAGCCTGTGGAATAACATCTGCATAGTGTGGATCCCAGCCTATAGAATAACAGCTGTATAGTGTGGATCCCAGCCTATAGAATAACAGCTGTATAGTGTGGATCCCAGCCTATAGAATAACAGCTGTATAGTGCAGATCCCAGCCTATAGAATAACAGCTGCATAGTGTGGATCCCAGCCTATAGAATAACAGCTGTATAGTGTGGATCCCAGCCTATAGAATAACAGCTGTATAGTGCAGATCCCAGCCTGTGGAATAACAGCTCTATAGTGTGGATCCCAGCCTATAGAATAACAGCTGTATAGTGCAGATCCCAGCCTATAGAATAACAGCTGCATAGTGTGGATCCCAGCCTATAGAATAACAGCTGTATAGTGTGGATCCCAGCCTATAGAATAACAGCTGTATAGTGTAGATCCCAGCCTATAGAATAACAGCTGCATAGTGCAGATCCCAGCCTATAGAATAACAGCTGTATAGTGTAGATCCCAGCCTATAGAATAACAGCTGCATAGTGCAGATCCCAGCCTATAGAATAACAGCTGTATAGTGTGGATCCCAGCCTGTGGAATAACAGCTGTATAGTGCAGATCCCAGCCTATAGAATAACAGCTGCATAGTGCAGATCCCAGCCTATAGAATAACAGCTGTATAGTGTGGATCCCAGCCTGTGGAATAACAGCTGCATAGTGCAGATCCCAGCCTATAGAATAACAGCTGTATAGTGTGGATCCCAGCCTATAGAATAACAGCTGCATAGTGTGGATCCCAGCCTATAGAATAACAGCTGTATAGTGTGGATCCCAGCCTATAGAATAACAGCTGCATAGTGTGGATCCCAGCCTATAGAATAACAGCTGTATAGTGTGGATCCCAGCCTATAGAATAACAGCTGCATAGTGTGGATCCCAGCCTATAGAATAACAGCTGCATAGCGCGGATCTCAGCCTGTGGAATAAAAGTGGGGCTTCTATTGCTCAATCTAATTCATGCTGATTAAATAAATAGATCCATAAGCCAAATGGACACATGATCAAACTGGAAACACTTTTGACTTAAATTGGCAATCTGTAGTTGTAGCAACTACAGATATATATGTACCAGTCAAACGTTTGGGCACATCTACTCATTACAGTGTTTTTCTTTATTTTTTACTATTTTCTACATTGTTGAATAATAGCGTAGATATCAAAACTATGAAATAACACATTGAATCATGTAGTAAGCAAAAAAGTGTCAAACAAATCCAAATATATTCCTTCAAAGTAGCCAACCTGTGCCTTGATGACAGGTTTGCACACTCTTGGCATTTCTCAACTAGCTTCACCTGGAATGCTTTTCCAACAGTCTTGAAGGAGTTCCCACATATGCTGAGCACTTTTGGGCTGCTTTCCCTTCACTCTGCGGTCCAACTCATCCCAAACCATCTCAATTGGTTTGAGGTTGGGTGATTGTGGAGGCCAGGTTATCTGATTCTGCACTCCATCACTCTCCTTCTTGGTCAAATAGCCCTTACACAGTCTGAAGGTGTGTTGGGTCATTGTCCTGTTGAAAAACAAATGATAGTCCCACTAAGTGCAAACCAGATGGGATGGCGTATCGCTGCAGAATGCTGTGGTAGCCATGCTGGTTAAGTGTGCCTTGAATTCTAAATAAATCACAGACAGTGTCACCAGCAAAGCACCATCACACCTCCTCCTCCATGCTTCACGGTGGGAACCACACATGCGGAGATCACCCATTCACCTACTCATATACAGGATGTTACCCTAAACAACATAACCTTCACTATGTCACCATGACATATACAGGATGCTTACCCTAAACAACATAACCTTCACTATGTCACCATGACATATACAGGATGCTACCCTAAACAACATAACCTTCACTATGTCACCATGACATATACAGGATACTACCCTAAACAACATAACCTTCACTATGTCACCATGACATATACAGGATGCTTACCCTAAACAACATAACCTTCACTATGTCACCATGACATATACAGGATGCTTACCCTAAACAACATAACCTTCACTATGTCACCAGGACATATACAGGATGCTTACCCTAAACAACATAACCTTCACTATGTCACCAGGACATATACAGGATGCTTACCCTAAACAACATAACCTTCACTATGTCACCATGACATATACAGGATGCTTACCCTAAACAACATAACCTTCACTATGTCACCATTACATATACAGGATGCTACCCTAAACAACATAACCTTCACTATGTCACCATGACATATACAGGATGCTACCCTAAACAACATAACCTTCACTATGTCACCAGGACATATACAGGATGCTACCCTAAACAACATAACCTTCACTATGTCACCAGGACATATACAGGATGCTTACCCTAAACAACATAACCTTCACTATGTCACCAGGACATATACAGGATGCTACCCTAAACAACATAACCTTCACTATGTCACCATGACATATACAGGATGCAAAACAACATAACCTTCACTATGTCACCATGACATATACAGGATGCAAAACAACATAACCTTCACTATGTCACCAGGACATATACAGGATGCTACCCTAAACAACATAACCTTCACTATGTCACCAGGACATATACAGGATGCTACCCTAAACAACATAACCTTCACTATGTCACCATGACATATACAGGATGCTACCCTAAACAACAATCTTCACTATGTCACCATGACATATACAGGATGCAAAACAACATAACCTTCACTATGTCACCAGGACATATACAGGATGCAAAACAACATAACCTTCACTATGTCACCAGGACATATACAGGATGCAAAACAACATAACCTTCACTATGTCACCATGACATATACAGGATGCAAAACAACATAACCTTCACTATGTCACCAGGACATATACAGGATGCTACCCTAAACAACATAACCTTCACTATGTCACCAGGACATATACAGGATGCTACCCTAAACAACATAACCTTCACTATGTCACCAGGACATATACAGGATGCTACCCTAAACAACATAACCTTCACTATGTCACCATGACATATACAGGATGCAAAACAACATAATCTTCACTATGTCACCAGGACATATACAGGATGCAAAACAACATAACCTTCACTATGTCACCATGACATATACAGGATGCAAAACAACATAACCTTCACTATGTCACCATGACATATACAGGATGCAAAACAACATAACCTTCACTATGTCACCATGACATATACAGGATGCAAAACAACATAACCTTCACTATGTCACCATGACATATACAGGATGCAAAACAACATAACCTTCACTATGTCACCATGACATATACAGGATGCAAAACAACATAACCTTCACTCCAAATCAAAACTCCAAATCTACAACCTGATTTTTGGATGGAATTTACTTGGAATGCTTCCTTACGCTTGAGGATTATTATTCCCAAACTATAGATCAAATGCTCTGGGAAACAAACAGAGACGTGAAAACACCATCCAACCTGGAGCTGAGTGACTAATGCTTAATCTGAAGCAATTGTTTTACTTTCAAAAGCCAATTACAATGATATATTTTACTTGATAAGGACTGAATGCTCAGGCTACGAAGCTTTGCTAGGACAAAGAGTTACATCTTCAATTAGCACTGACGTGTGAAGCGAGAGGTGTCGAAGCCTTTGAGCCCAACAAACGGCAGGCTACCCCCCCAGATCCAGAGGCCTTGAATCCCCCTTCTCCTGTTCAGAGACCATCCACTGGCATTTTCTACAAGAAATCTGCCTCCAGAAATAAAAGCCTTAAATAAAAGCCTTTTTCGGCAAGACAGATCTTCCAAAGGTGGGGGAGTGGCAATCTTTATCCACCTTCAGTGCTCGATTGTCTCCATCAAGTCTGTCCCCAAACAATTTGATTTGCTGGTTTTAAGTATTACACTTTCAAATAGCTCTTTGTTGACTGTTGCTAGGTGCTATCAACCACCATCAGCACCGGTCTGTACCCTACCTGCCCTAAGCTCTCTCCTGGCCCCCATACCAAGTCTGAATTTGTCCTGCAAGGTGACCTAATAAACTATGACATGCTTAAACCACCTGACCATGTCCTAAAGCAATGCGACTCCCTAAACCTTTCTCAGATTATTACCAATCCCACAAGGTATGACTCCAAACACCCAGAAAAGGCTACTCTTCTTGATGTTATCCTCACAAATAATCCTGATAGGTATCAGTCTGGTGTTTTCTGTAATGACCTTACAGAAAAGCCTACCTTAGCCTACCTTCATGAACTGGCCTCTGTAAAATGGTATAGAATCAGCTTGATCCCCTCAGTCGAAGACACTTGGACCTTCTTTTTTGATTTTTTCAGTGGTATTGTTAAAGAAGAAAGAGTCTAAACCATCTGACCCAGATGTTTTTTAGGGTCAAGTTTCAGGAGCTCCTCTAGCACCTCAGAATCAGTGACTGCCTGCAGGGAGAAACTTTGTAGCGGGGCAGGGGAAAAGAGGGAGAAGCATCGGGTATAGTCACATTAGAAAGGGTGGGAGATGAGGAAATGTTGGACGTGCAAGGAGGCACGGCTGAGTCAAATAGGAATCCTGACTTAATGAAGTGGTGATTAAAGAGCTCAGACATGTGCTCCTTGTCAGTAACAACCACATCATCAACATTAAGGGACATGGACAGCTGTGAGAAGGAGGGTTTATTCTCCAGGTCTTTAACCTCTTCAGTCGACCCTCTACTTTTTTGAACATTTTGTTAAAAATCGCGCAACATTTCAGCGCCCTGCTACTCATGCCAGGAATATAGTACGTTCATATGGTTAGAATGTGTGGATAGGAAACCCTCGGACGTTTTTAAAACTGGTTAAATCACGACTGTGGCTATTACATAACGTGCGTTACATCGGAAAGCGCAGGAAAACCTGATCACAGAAAATGGAAATAAATATCCTTGCGCCACTTCCAGCAATTGTTAACAGTGAGCCGAATTAGATAAGACCGAGCATTCAACTCCCACAGCATCCCCATGTTGTCTAGAGTCTTGTGAATTGAATCATCTTTGATTCTTGGTTGAACCGAAAGAGGGGCACCGCTTACCTCCGGTCTCCGCCCAGATCATTCCGGAAGAGCTCTCTCCTGAAATTTTTTCCAAGACGACAGCTAATGATATTTACATCGCCACGGATGATTTTTATCGCTTATTAACGTTTACTAATACCTAAAGTAGCATTACAAACGTATTTCGAAGTGTTTTGTGAAAGTTTATCGTCTACTTTTGAATTTTAAAAATGACGTTACGTTGTGAAATCGCTGTTTTTTTCGTTTATCACACAGTCTACATATAACGATATCTTGGCTTTATATGGCCCGATTTAATCGAAATAAAGACCCAATAGTGTTTATGGGACATCTAGGAGTGCCAACAAAGAAGATGGTGAAAGGTAATGACTGTTTTCTATTTTATTGTGCGGTTTGTGTATCGCCGAAATGCTAATTATTTTGTTTACGTCCCCTGCTGTGCTTTTCTGTTGTAGTGTATTGGTGCATGCTATCAGATAATAGCTTCTCATGCTGTCGCCAAAAAGCATTTTAAAAATCGGACTTGTTGCCTGGATTCACAACGAGTGTAGCTTTAATTTGATACCCTGCATGTGTATTTTAATGAACTTTTGAGTTTTAACTAATACTATTAGCATTTAGCGTAGCGCATTTGCATTTCCAGAGCTCTAGTTGGGACGCAAGCGTCCCAAGTAGAGGCAACAGGTTAACCGTTTTCCATAACTTCTTGGGGTTAGACCCACAGAAAGAACTGCTCCTTAAAGTAACTAACTTTGGCTTTTCCCGGATAGCCTGAGTACACTAATTTCTAATTTGCTTGAACGAAAAACCAGTCAGCCTGAGTATGCGTGTGCCGAGCCTTTTGCCAAATACAATTATTGAGGTGGAGTAACTCTGCAAGATCACTGTCGAACCAGGGGCTGAACCTGTTTTTAATTCAAATTTTCTTTATGGGGGCATGTTTGTTAAGGTTGCTGCCCCTATCATCAACTAGCCTATCTCCAACCTTTTTAACCTGTCTCTCATTTCTGGTAAGGTTCCCATTGCTTGGAAGGCAGCCACGGTTCATCCTTTATTTAAAGGGGGAGATAATGCTGATCCTAACTGTTATAGGCCTATTTCTATTTTGCCCTGTTTATCAAAAGTTTTGGAAAAATGTGTTGGAAAAACAATAAACATACAGTCTTACAGTCTTATACAGTCTGATACAGTCTTATACTCAGCTGGCCCCTACCCGGATAATGTGTTAAATGCTCTACAACAAAGCTTTCTTAGTGTCCAACAAGCTTTCCCTACCCTTAACCTTGTTCTGAACACCTCCAAAACAAAGGTCATGTGGTTTGGTAAGAAGAGTGCCCCTCTCCCCACAGGTGTGATTACTACCTCTGAGGGTTTAGAACTTGAGGTAGTCACCTTGAGGTAGTCACCTCATACAAGTATGGCTGGACAGTACACTGTCCTTCTCTCAGCACATATCAAAGCTGCAGGATAAGGTTAAATCTAGACTTGGTTTCCTCTATCGTAATCGCTCCTCTTTCACCCCAGCTGCCAGACTAACCCTGATTCAGATGACAATCCTACCAATGCTAGATTACGGAGACATAATTTATAAATCGGCAGGTAAGGGTGTTAGATGTTCTTTACCATTCGGCCATCAGATTTGCCACCAATGCTCCTTATAGGACACATCACTGCACTCTATACTGCTCTGTAAACTGGTCATCTCTGTATACCCGTCGCAAGACCCACTGTTTAATGTTTATTTATAAAACCCTCTTAGGCCTCACTCCCCCTTATCTGAGATATCTACTGCAGCCCTCATCCTCCACATACAACACCCGTTCTGCCAGTCACATTCTGTTAAAGCAGGGGTGTCAAAGTCAAATGGACGGAGGGCCAAATAAAAAAATCAGCTACAAGACGAGGGCCGGACTGTTCGAATGTTCATTGAAAAATTTTTAAATGACGCATATAGTCTAGTGAACCTAATTGAACCTACTGAAAACCTAACAAATATATTACAATATGATCAGATAAATAAAGCAATATTTTCTTATGGCTCTGTCAGTAATCTTTAATTTTCAACAGACACAAAATACAAATTTCCTTTATATAAATATCCCCATAACATGAACATTAAATGAAAGAAACCGGTATTCAAGGCACCATCAGTAGACTATATTTTCTATTTTAGCAAAAGTGGGCTAAATTTACTTCAAAGAAAAAACAATAATAGCAATTTTCTATCATCCACTCAACTGAAATATTTTTAAAATATAATTGGATTGAAATACAAAAAAATAAAGTGCAAAAATCTATTAATCAAAAACAACACTTTGTTTAAGGAGAAGTAACATGCAGTGAAAACAAATATTAAATTTTAACTTTTAAACTTGAACTGAGTAAAAACTCTAAATATGTGATTGCACAGTAATGTTCACTTGTTTGAGGTTGAGGGTGATACTTGGTGGTGTCCCATCTTTTCCACAAGTTCATCAATGTTCGGGGTAAGGCTCTGAGCTGAAGAAATCCTCAGAATTGAGTGGAGGTGTTCAGCAGTAAGTCGACTTCTGTGTGATGTTTTGTTCAGGTTCATCAAAGAAAACAGTTGTTCACACAGGTATGTGCTGCCAAACATAGACAACGTTTGAGCAGCCTGGATGCGCAGCTGGGGCATTGTGCTCTAACTCCGCAGCACCCACTGCCGCATATTTTGCCCTCAGTGCATCATTGCATTGAGGTCAATCAACTCCATTTGGAGGTTTGGTGGTGAGCTTTCCACGTCAACAGCAAATGGGTTACCTCCAACCTGCTTTTTTGTGCTTCAAAGTCAGCAAATCGGCGTCGAAAGTCAGCGGCAAGCATACCTATTTTATCAGCCAACTGTGTGCTCGGGAACGCACTGGTAGAGAGCTTCTCTTTCATGGTCTGGCAGCTGGGAAAGTGGCTCAAATTTTCTTTCCGCATCTGCGTCTCCCACAGAGTCAGTTTGGTTTTAAATGCCTTCACTGTACTGTACATATCAGAGATGACACGATCCCGACCCTGCAGCTGCAAGTTTATTGCATTCAGATGACTCAATGTCACACAGAAAAGCCATTTCACACAGAAACATTTCGTCTCGGAGTTGTGTTGTGTCTTTCCCTTTGCTGTCCAAGAACAGACAAATCTCCTCACGAAGCTCCATCTTTGAAGCACCTTTCCCTGGCTTAGCCATCGCACCTCTGTGTGATAAGGCAAATCACCATGCTCCGTTTCTAACTCCGTCAGAAATGCCTTGAACTGGCGGTGATTCAAACCTTTGGCTCTGATAAAGTTAACTGTGCGTGATGATGCTCATTACATGCTCCATTTTCAAGGCTTTACCGCACAACGCATTCCTGGTGTATGATACAATGATAAGCTGTCAGCTCACCTGTCGCGTTTTCCTCTTGCATCTTTTCCCGTATCTTCGCCACCAGTCCGCTCCTGTGTCCACACATCGCAGGTGCTCCGTCGGTTGTCAAACCCACGAGTTTTTCCCAAGGCAGCTCCATCTCATTTACACATCTTGACACCTCTTCATACAAATCATGCCCCGTAGTTGTGCCATGCATAGGACGTAAAGCCAAAACTCCTCTGTCACGCTTAGGTTGGAGTCCACTCCGCGGATGAAAATTGACAACTGGGCAATGTCAGAAATGTCGGTGCTCTCATCCACAGCCAAGGAATATGCAATAAAATCTTTTCCCTTTTTCACAAGCTGCTCTTTTAGATTGATGGACAACTGGTCTACTCTCTCGGCAATGGTGTTTCTGCTCAGACTCACATTTAAAAAGAGTTGCCTTTTTCTGGGCAAACTTGTCACAAACTTTAATCATGCAGTTTTTGATGAAATCCCCCTCCGTAAATGGCCGGGCTGATTTAGCGATCTCTTCTGCCAAAATAAAACTGGCCTTGACAGCAGCCTGGCCTTGTGATTTGGCTTTTTGAACAGAGCCTGTCGAGATTTGAGGCCTCGTTTTGGTCCTCTGCCTTTGTAGCCTTTGTTCCATGTCCATATTCTTGTTTTTGTCCGCGTGTTTCGTTTCATAATGTCGTCTCAGATTATACTCTTTCAGTACCGCCACACTTTCTCCACACAGAAGACACACAGGTTTTCCAGCTACCTTCGTGAACATATACTCCGACTCCCACCTTGTTTGAAACCCCCGGTTCTCAGTATCCACCTTCCGTTTTGCCATTTTTGATGGGTATCTGAAAGTTAATTTTACTGTGATGCTGACGACTGCTGTGCCAATAAATATTGAAATGAAGCAGCCTACTGCTCGGTGCGTCACCTTTGCATTGTGGGAAATGTAGTATTGGTGCGTGTAAAAGATCTGCGGGCTGCCGGCTTGCTGCGGGCCGGTTCTAATAATAAATCAAGATCATCCCAGGGGCCGTAAAAAACCTTCTTGCGGGCCGGATGTGGCCCGCGGGCCTTGACTCTGACATATGTGTGTTAAAGGTTCCCAACGTACACTCATCCCTGGGTCGCACCTCTTTTCAGTTTGCTGCAGCTAGCAACTGGAATGAGCTGCAACAAACACTCAAACTGAACAGTTTTATCTCAATCTCTTCATTCAAAGACTCAATCATGAACACTCTAACTGACAGTTGTGGCTGCTTTGTGTGATGTATTGTTGTCTCTACCTTCTTGCCCTTTGTGCTGTTGTCTGTGCCCAATAATGTTTGTATCATGTTTTGTGCTATTACCATGTTGTGTTGCTACCATGTTGTTGTCAAGTTGTGTTGCTACCATGTTGTTGTCATGTTGTGTTGCTACCATGTTGTGTTGCTACCATGTTGTTGTCATGTTGTGTTGCTACCATGTTGTGTTGCTGCCATGTTGTGTTGCTACCATGTTGTTGTCAAGTTGTGTTGCTACCATGCTGTGTTGTCATGTGTTGCTGCCTAGCTATGTTGTTGTCTTAGGTCTCTCTTTATGTTGTGTTGTCTCTCTTGTCATGATGTGTGTTTTGTCCTATACTTATATGTTATATGTAAAAAGAAAAAGAAATCCCAGCCCCCGTCTTTGTAAATAAGAATTTGTTCTTAACTGACTTGCCTAATAAAATGAAAGTTAAATAAAATAAAAATTATGTTCTATGTGCTCTATTTCTATTCTTCCTGTTCTTAAGTTTAGTTTTTGCTTCTTTTACTTTCAGTTTTGTACACCAGCTTCAAACAGATGAAAATACCATATTTTTGGTCATGGAAAATATATTTCACAGTGGTTTAGATGGTACAATGATTCTCTACACTATACATTGCTTGTTATGTCACATAAACTGAAATTAGGCAAACTATTTGAATTTTAGCAACCAGGAAATGGCGGAGCGATTTCTGCATAGTGCACTTTTAACTGTGCTTTTAAAAAATGTCCTCAACTTTACAGATGTAGGATTTTAATTTGAGTCCGTTTGCTACAGTATGAAAATGATCCTGCAGCAACAGGAAATGTGAATTATTATGATGATTATAATTAATGGCATTTTTTTATGGGAGTGATACAAGTCTGACATTTTTATGTGGAAATTACAATCTTTAAAAACCTTTTTAAACCTTGAATATACTACAAGTTTGCATTTCCTGCGGTGGAGGAACATTCACAGCAACAAAAAAAGAGTGATCATATTAAGATCTTACATCCGTAATTAGACAAACCCCTTTTAAATGTTTTTATGTACCATGTCCTCTTCCTTCCCCCTTCATTAAAAGCCTGTTATAAAGTGGTTATAACCACTGGGAGTGACATCAGTGTGTGGATGTTATCCATTGTGGTCAGTGGGATTGGCACCTAAAGATGTTCCTCTGGGGCCTCTGGTATGTCACTGAGGTGGAGACAGCTCTGGCATAGCCCCCTAGGCTGCTATTACTCTGGGGCCACAGGGGTTGTGGCCTGGTACCTTGAGCTGGACTGTTACCCTGGCTGTGACACTACCATTGACTCTCTCCTCTTACCACCTCTTATCCCCATCTCTTTTCTTTCCCTGTCTCCCTTTTTCTGTGCGACCTCAGTTTGACTTCCCGGATCTTCTCTCCAGGGTGAATGAGTGGTCATCATTTTATGGGGGGCCAGAAAAACCATAGGGTGATGCAGGTCTCCTCATGTGGAGATCTATATCATGGCTAACCTAACAGCATACTGAGGAAATCCAATGTAGCTATATCTATACCCTGGTTCGTCTATACCATGAAGAAAAAGAGAGAGGTAGGTTATAGAATAGAGTCTTTATAGAAAATATACTCTGATGTTCATTTTTTGAGAGCAATGGAAATGTGTTCTGTCCTTCTCCTAGGCCAAGGCATCTCGGCAACTACTTCCTGGTATACTTACAATGGTATCTATGGTTAAAAATAATGATGCTAATGAGAGGATAGTGTGTGCAGCACTGAATTACAACAACGTGACTTAAGCTAACTCCACAGTTTTCAGAGAATACAAATGGAATTCTCCTAAAATAAAAACAGAGGGTTTTTTTTCAAATGCAAAAAAGTTTCAGAGGCTGAGTATAATTGCTGTTTTATTTTCTTGTCTTTGTCCCAAAGGTTGGCATATAATTAACTTGTGCTTAATATGCTGTTTAAGAGATCTCCTCCCAATGCTACCAGCTTTGAACCCAGGCCACAGACAGGGACAAAACCCCAGTGAGACAGTTCCTTCCAAGCTCCACCCGGCAGAGAGAAAGGAGTGAGAGACAGAAAGTGAGAATAAGAGAGAGAGAAAGTGTGTGTGTGTGTGTGTGTGTGTGTGTGTGTGTTGTGTTTGTGTTTGTGTGTGCGTGCATGCGTGCGTACGTGCACGTTTTTTTACCCATTATGAAACACACTTCATACTTCCATCATAATCACTGACAATTAGCCTCACAGCTATTTGTTTTTGTGTCTATTTCTATTGCACGTCATTGATCTTGTTGTGTTGACTTGCTATGGCCCCTGAACTCTATATGACTCTAGAACCAATCAAAGTAATTAAAAACACCTTGTGAAGTTCTATGACTACATAGCAATATGAAGAAACGGTAAGCCTTGGACCAGTAAGCCTTATCCGAGTCAAAACGTCCCATAGGATTTCTGAAAATAAAGCAATTATTACAATATATCTGAAAATAAACATTTTCCACAATGCCATCCAGATGATCTCCCAGGAACCCCTGCACCATCTGCCGTGCATGCTGCTGCCCCAGTTCAGTCCACTGACCCTCAACAGGACAGGGGGTTTATGGTGCTCTCCACCACCCTCCTCCGTCCCCCTCCCCCCTCATCTTCTCCCTGCAACTAGGATGCTTTCTTTTCTAGGATCCGTAAAGCAGATGGCCATTAAAACATCATGAAATAGCTGTGGATGACTCAAGGTGTGTCTAGGCTTTTAAATTCAACCCTCATTTAACTAGGCAAGTTAGTTAAGAACAAATTCTTATTTACAATGACAGCCTACCAGGGAACAGTGGGTCAACTGCCTTGTTCAGAGACAGAACAACAGATTTTTACCTTGTCAGCACAGGGATTCAATCCAGCGACCTTTCAGTTCCTGGCCGAATGCTCTAACCACTAGGCTACTTTCTTGTCTCAATGCTCTAACCACTAGGCTACCTTCCTGGCCCAATGCTCTAACCACTAGGCTGCCTTCCTGGCCCAATGCTCTAACCACTAGGCTGCCTTCCTGGCCCAATGCTCTAACCACTAGGCTGCCTTCCTGGCCCAATGCTCTAACCACTAGGCTGCCTTCCTGGCCCAATGCTCTAACCACTAGGCTGCCTTCCTGGCCCAATGCTCTAACCACTAGGCTGCCTTCCTGGCCCAATGCTCTAACCACTAGGCTACCTTCCTGGCCCAATGCTTTAACCACTAGGCTGCCTTCCTGGCCCAATGCTCTAACCACTAGGCTGCCTTCCTGGCCCAATGCTCTAACCACTAGGCTGCCTTCCTGGCCCAATGCTCTAACCAGTAGGCTGCCTTCCTGGCCCAATGCTCTAACCACTAGGCTGCCTTCCTGGCCCAATGCTCTAACCACTAGGCTACCTTCCTGGCCCAATGCTCTAACCACTAGGCTACATGCCACTCCTGATTGGCTACAGTAGCACAGTTGAGTAGAAGTTGTAGAATATCTAGAATAATTACATTAATGGCATTGTTCTGATTCTGGGAGTGGACCTTCAGTCTGATGTTTTCCTAACTTACTGATGCTGTGTTTTTAAAGCTGATCATTTTACAGAAAAACTTTTTATGTATTCTTTATTTATATACAGGTGACATCTTTTGCAAGAGATTGTTGTTGACAAATTTGACAGGGGATATTATTCAAAAATAACTTTATAACAAAGACATAAAACATCTATTTAATTACCATGACATTGTCATTCTCAATGTGGAATGAAAAAGTTGACTTCTCCGTCCTTTGATCACATCCAGAATCCCGGTGTATTCTGAAGCAAGGTTTGTGGCTCGGGTTTCATTTCCTTAAAGTGGCCCGGGATTTCTAATCCATGTCTATACGCAGGAGCCTCTGATGTGCTGGAGATGGCTGTAGTATAGAATACAAAACAGTATATACATATGAAATGGGTGATGCAATATGTAAACACAATTTAAACGTGACTAAGATACCGAAGAATAGTGTGGAGTGTAGTTTATACATATGAGATGAGTAAATGCTAGATATGGAACATTATAAAAGTGGCCAGTGTTTCCTAATCAATGTCTGTCTATAGGCAGCCGCCTCTGATGTGCTATTGATGGCTGTTTAACAGTCTGATGGCCTTGAGATAGAAGCTGTTTTTCAGTCTCTCGGTCCCAGCTTTGATGCACCTGTACTGACCTCGCCTTCTGGATGATAATGGGGTGAACAGGCAGTGTCTCGGGTGGTTGATGTCCTTGATTATCTTTTTGGCCTTCCTATGGCATCTTCCTATGGCAGCCTTGCGAGGGTTAACAGGCTTAAATGTGTTACTCACATCGGCCACGGAGAAGGAGAGTCCACAGTCCTTGATAGTGGGCTGCGTGGCAAGACGTCTGTGTCTGCGACGTGGCTGGTTTTCCTTTTATAATCCGTGATTATCTGTAGACCCTGCCACATACGTCTCATGTCTGAGCCGTTGAACTGGGACTCCACTTTGTCCCTATACCGACGTTTAGTCTGCTTGATTGCTTTGCGGAGGGAATAACTCCACTGTTTGTATTCTTCCATATTCCCAGTCTTCTTGCCCGGGTTGAATGAGGTGGTTCGCGCTATCAGTTTTGCAACAATGCTCCCATCTACCCACGGTTTCTGGTTGGGGTAGGTGTTAATAGTCACAGTGGGTACAACATCTCCTATGCACTTCCTGATAAACTCATTTACCGTATCAGTATATGTGTCAATATTATTTTCTGAAGCTACTCTGAACATATCCCAGTCTGCGTAATCAAAACAATCTTGAAGCGTGCATTCCGATTGGTCAGACATTTACATTACATTTAAGTCATTTAGCAGACGCTCTTATCCAGAGCGACTTACAAATTGGTGCGTTCACCTTATGACATCCAGTGGATCAGCCACTTTACAATAGTGCATCTAAATCTTTTAAGGGGGGTGAGAAGGATTACTTTATCCTATCCTAGGTATTCCTTAAAGAGGTGGGGTTTCAGGTGTCTCCGGAAGGTGGTGATTGACTCCGCTGTCCTGGCGTCGTGAGGGAGTTTGTTCCACCATTGGGGGGCCAGAGCAGCGAACAGTTTTGACTGGGCTGAGCGGGAACTGTACTTCCTCAGTGGTAGGGAGGCGAGCAGGCCAGAGGTGGATGAACGCAGTGCCCTTGTTTGGGTGTAGGGCCTGATCAGAGCCTGGAGGTACTGAGGTGCCGTTCCCCTCACAGCTCCGTAGGCAAGCACCATGGTCTTGTAGCGGATGCGAGCTTCAACTGGAAGCCAGTGGAGAGAGCGGAGGAGCGGGGTGACGTGAGAGAACTTGGGAAGGTTGAACACCAGACGGGCTGTGGCGTTCTGGATGAGTTGTAGGGGTTTAATGGCACAGGCAGGGAGCCCAGCCAACAGCGAGTTGCAGTAATCCAGACGGGAGATGACAAGTGCCTGGATTAGGACCTGCGCCGCTTCCTGTGTGAGGCAGGGTCGTACTCTGCGGATGTTGTAGAGCATGAACCTACAGGAACGGGCCACCGCCTTGATGTTAGTTGAGAACGACAGGGTGTTGTCCAGGATCACGCCAAGGTTCTTAGCGCTCTGGGAGGAGGACACAATGGAGTTGTCAACCGTGATGGCGAGATCATGGAACGGGCAGTCCTTCCCCGGGAGGAAGAGCAGCTCCGTCTTGCCGAGGTTCAGCTTGAGGTGGTGATCCGTCATCCACACTGATATGTCTGCCAGACATGCAGAGATGCGATTCGCCACCTGGTCGTCAGAAGGGGGAAAGGAGAAGATTAATTGTGTGTCGTCTGCATAGCAATGATAGGAGAGACCATGTGAGGTTATGACAGAGCCAAGTGACTTGGTGTATAGCGAGAATAGGAGAGGGCCTAGAACAGAGCCCTGGGGGACGCCAGTGGTGAGAGCACGTGGTGAGGAGACAGATTCTCGCCACGCCACCTGGTAGGAGCGACCTGTCAGGTAGGACACAATCCAAGCGTGGGCCGCGCCGGAGATGCCCAACTCGGAGAGGGTGGAGAGGAGAGGAGGATCTGATGGTTCACAGTATTCAAGGCAGCCGATAGGTCTAGAAGGATGAGAGCAGAGGAGAGAGAGTTAGCTTTAGCAGGGAGGAGCGCCTCCGTGATACAGAGAAGAGCAGTCTCAGTTGAATGACTAGTCTTGAAACCTGACTGATTTGGATCAAGAAGGTCATTCTGAGAGAGATAGCGGGAGAGCTGGCCAAGGACGGCACGTTCAAGAGTTTTGGAGAGAAAAGAAAGAAGGGATACTGGTCTGTAGTTGTTGACGTCGGAGGGATCGAGTGTAGGTTTTTTCAGAAGGGGTGCAACTCTCGCTCTCTTGAAGACGGAAGGGACGTAGCCAGCGGTCAGGGATGAGTTGATGAGCGAGGTGAGGTAAGGGAGAAGGTCTCCGGAAATGGTCTGGAGAAGAGAGGAGGGGATAGGGTCAAGCTCTGGATAAGAGCGTCTGCTAAATGACTTAAATGTAATGTAAAATGTAAATGTCAAGCGGGCAGGTTGTTGGGCGGCCGGCCGTCACAAGACGCGAGATTTCATCTGGAGAGGGAGGGGAGAAAGAGGTCAGAGCACAGGGTAGGGCAGTGTGAGCAGAACCAGCGGTGTCGTTTGACTTAGCAAACGAGGATCGGATGTCGTCGACCTTCTTTTCAAAATGGTTGACGAAGTCATCTGCAGAGAGGGAGGAGGGGGAGGGGGAGGAGGATTCAGGAGGGAGGAGAAGGTGGCAAAGAGCTTCCTAGGGTTAGAGGCAGATGCTTGGAATTTAGAGTGGTAGAAAGTGGCTTTAGCAGCAGAGACAGAAGAGGAAAATGTAGAGAGGAGGGAGTGAAAGGATGCCAGGTCCGCAGGGAGGCGAGTTTTCCTCCATTTCCGCTCGGCTGCCCGGAGCCCTGTTCTGTGAGCTCGCAATGAGTCGTCGAGCCACGGAGCGGGAGGGGAGGACCGAGCCGGCCTGGAGGATAGGGGACATAGAGAGTCAAAGGATGCAGAAAGGGAGGAGAGGAGGGTTGAGGAGGCAGAATCAGGAGATAGGTTGGAGAAGGTTTGAGCAGAGGGAAGAGATGATAGGATGGAAGAGGAGAGAGTAGCGGGGGAGAGAGAGCGAAGGTTGGGACGGCGCGATACCATCCGAGTAGGGGCAGTGTGGGAAGTGTTGGATGAGAGCGGTGTGGAGCGTTTGTATGGTCTGTGCAGAGAGGAGAGAACAGGGATAGACAGACACATAGTTGACAGGCTACAGAAGAGGCTACGCTAATGCAAAGGAGATTGGAATGACAAGTGGACTACACGTCTCGAATGTTCAGAAAGTTAAGCTTACGTAGCAAGAATTTTATTGACTAAAATGATTAAAATGATACAGTACTGCTGAAGTAGGCTAGCTGGCAGTGGCTGCGTTGTTGACTTTGTAGGCTAGCTGGCAGTGGCTGCGTTGTTGACACTACACTAATCAAGTCGTTCCGTTGAGTGTGATAGTTTCTACAGTGCTGCTATTCGGGGGCTAGCTGGCTAGCTAGCAGTGTTGATTACGTTACGTTGCGTTAAAAGAACGACAATAGCTGGCTAGCTAACCTAGAAAATCGCTCTAGACTACACAATTATCTTTGATACAAAGACGGCTATGTAGCTAGCTATGTAGCTAGCTACGATCAAACAAATCAAACCGTTGTACTGTAATGAAATGAAATGAAAATGTGATACTACCTGTGGAGCGAAGCGGAATGCGACCGGGTTGTTGAGTGAGGAAGTTCTATTCGGTAGACGTTGGCTAGCTGTTGGCTAGCTAGCAGTGTCTCCTACGTTAAGGACGACAAATAGCTGGCTAGCTAACCTCGGTAAATTAAGATAATCACTCTAAGACTACACACTCTAAACTACACAATTATCTTGGATACGAAGACAGCAAAGACAACTATGTAGCTAGCTAACACTACACTAATCAAGTCGTTCAGTTGAGTGTAATAGTTTTTACAGTGCTGCTATTCGATAGACGGTGGACGTTTGCTAGCTGGCTAGCTGGCTAGCTGCTGGGCAGATAGCAGTGTAGTGTAGACTACGTTAGGACGACAAAATACGATAATTACGCAATTATCTTTGATACAAAGACGGCTATGTAGCTAGCTAAGAAGAAATTGCTAAGATTAGACAAATCAAACAGCGTTGAATAGTCCTCACCACGGGTGCTTCCTATTTGAGTTCCTGCCTATAGGAGGGGAGGAGCAAGATGGAATCGTCTTCCAATTTGCCGAATGGTGGGCGGGGGGAGGGCCTTATATGCATTCTGGAAGGTAGTATAGCAATGGTTGAGGGTTTTAGCAGCGAGAGTACAACAATCAATATGTGAATAGAATTTCGTGAGCCTTTTCCTCAAATTTGCTTTTTTTAAATCCCCAGCTTCAATAAATGTGGCTTCAGGATATGTGGTTTCCAGTTTACATAAAGTCCAGTGAAGTTCTTTGAGGGCCGTCGCGGCACCCGCTAGGGGGGATATAGATCACTGTGGCTATTATTGACGAAAATTATCTCGGGAGATAGTACGGTCGGTATTTGATTTGTGAGATATTCTAGGCCGGATGAACAGAAGGACTTGCGTTCCTGTATGTTATCACAGGTACACCATAAGTCGTTAATCATAAAACATATACCTCCACCCTTCTGCTTCCCGGAGAGATGTTTGTTCCTGTCAGCGCAATGTACTGAGAACCCAACTGGCTTTACAGAGTCAGACAGTATATCTCGAGAGAGCCATGTTTCAGTGAAGCAGAGTATGTTACAATCCCGGGCGTCTCTCTGAAAAGCAACTCTCGCCTTGAACTCATCAACTTTATTATCCAGAGATTGGACATGAGCAAGTAAAATACTCAGGGGCGGTGGGTGGTGTACACGCTTCCCAAGTCGGACCAGAAGACCGCCTTGAGTACGACTCCTCCGCCGACGTTGTTTTGGATCAGCCTTTGGAATAAGTTCAATTGCTCTGGGGAGAGCAAACAAAGGATCCGCTCCAGGGAAGTCGTAATCCTGGTCGTAATGCTGGAAGTTCTGGTGAGGTTACCGCCACTCTAATATCCAATAGTTCTTCCCGGCTGTATGTAATGACACAAAACAATTCCTGAGCCAATAACGTTAAAAAAATAGTACATAAACAAACAAAGTACTGCAGAGTTTCTGAAGAGCTAGTCGCGATGCTGCCATCTCCGTCGGCACCATCATGCTTATTGGTTCTATGGGTTAGAATGCCAAGGTGGGGGTTATATTGGTTCTATATGGGTTAGAATGCCAAAGTGGGGGTTCTATTGGTTCTATATGGGTTAGAATGCCAAAGTGGGGGTTCTATTGGTTCTATATGGGTTAGAATGCCAAAGTGGGGGTTCTATTGGTTCTATATGGGTTAGAATGCCAAAGTGGGGGTTCTATTGGTTCTATATGGGTTAGAATGCCAGGGTGAGGGTTCTATTGGTTCTATATGGGTTAGAATGCCAAAGTGGGGGTTCTATTGGTTCTATATGGGTTAGAATGCCATAGTAGGGGTTCTATTGGTTCTATATGGGTTAGAATGCCAAGGTGGAGGTTCTATTGGTTATATGTGGGTTAGAATGCCAAGGTGGAGGTTATATTGGTGCTATTGGTTTAGAATGCCAAGGTGGAGGTTCTATTGGTTCTATATGGGTTAGAATGCCATAGTAGGGGTTCTATTGGTTCTATATGGGTTAGAATGCCAAGGTGGAGGTTCTATTGGTTATATGTGGGTTAGAATGCCAAGGTGGAGGTTATATTGGTGCTATATGGGTTAGAATGCCAAGGTGGAGGTTCTATTGGTTCTATATGGGTTAGAATGCCATAGTAGGGGTTCTATTGGTTCTATATGGGTTAGAATGCCAAGGTGGAGGTTCTATTGGTTATATGTGGGTTAGAATGCCAAGGTGGAGGTTATATTGGTGCTATATGGGTTAGAATGCCAAGGTGGAGGTTCTATTGGTTCTATATGGGTTAGAATGCCAAGGTGGGGGTTCTATTGGTTCTATATGGGTTAGAATGCCATAGTAGGGGTTCTATTGGTTCTATATGGGTTAGAATGCCAAGGTGGAGGTTCTATTGGTTATATGTGGGTTAGAATGCCACCTGGGTCGTCCTTACCTCCTTGTTAGCATTTTTCTGATGTTTTTTCAGTTGCAAAACAGATTATGGTCCAGTTCTTCAGGCAAAATACTGACAATTCCACACTTCGTCAAGTCATCCAGGGGTGAATAGGGCGCAGGGCAGGGGGGCACGACAGGGGGTGATGCCTGTAACAGTCAGGCCACAAAGCACCAGGGGTGAATAGGGAGCAGGGCGGGGGGCACGACAGGGGGTGATGCCTGTAACAGTCCACAAAGCACCAGGGTTGAATAGGGCGCAGGACAGGGGGGCACGACAGGGGGTGATGCCTGTAACAGGCCACAAAGCATCACGGGTGAATAGGGCGAAGGGCAGGGGGGCACGACAGGGAGTGATGCCTGTAACAGTCAGGCCACAAAGCATCAGGGGTGAATAGGGCGCAGGGCAGGGGGCACGACAGGGGTGATGCCTGTAACAGTCAGGCCACAAAGCGTCAGGGGTGAATAGGGCGCAGGACAGGGGGCACGACAGGGGTGATGCCTGTAACAGTCAGGCCACAAAGCCTCAGGGGTGAATAGGGCGCAGGGCAGGGGGCACGACAGGGGTGATGCCTGTAACAGTCAGGCCACAAAGCCTCAGGGGTGAATAGGGTGCAGGGCATGGGGGCACGACAGGGGGTGATGCCTGTAACAGGCCACAAAGCACCAGGGGTGAATAGGGCGCAGGGCAGGGGGCACGACAGGGGGTGATGCCTGTAACAGTCAGGCCACAAAGCGTCAGGGGTGAATAGGGCGCAGGGCAGGGGGCACGACAGGGGTGATGCCTGTAACAGTCAGGCCACAAAGCGTCAGGGGTGAATAGGGCGCAGGGCAGGGGGCACGACAGGGGTGATGCCTGTAACAGTCAGGCCACAAAGCATCAGGGGTGAATAGGGCGCAGGACAGGGGGCACGACAGGGGTGATGCCTGTAACAGGCCACAAAGCACCAGGGGTGAATAGGGCGCAGGGCAGGGGGCACGACAGGGGTGATGCCTGTAACAGTCAGGCCACAAAGCACCAGGGGTGAATAGGGCGCAGGGCAGGGGGGCACGACAGGTGGTGATGCCTGTAACAGTCAGGCCACAAAGCCTCAGGGGTGAATAGGGCGCAGGGCAGGGGGCACGACAGGGGGTGATGCCTGTAACAGGCCACAAAGCACCAGGGGTGAATAGGGCGCAGGGCAGGGGGGCACGACAGGGGGTGATGCCTGTAACAGTCAGGCCACAAAGCACCAGGGGTGAATAGGGCGCAGGGCAGGGGGGCACGACAGGGGGTGATGCCTGTAACAGTCAGGCCACAAAGCATCAGGGGTGAATAGGGCACAAAACATTAGGAACACCTGTTCTTTCCATGGCAACACCTGTTCTTTTGACCATGGTGTACAAAACATTAGGAACACCTGTTCTTTCCATGGCATAGACTGACCAGGTAGATCCAGGTGAAAGCTATGATTGCTTATTGACTATTATGATATAGTATAATATACACTGAGTGTACAAAACATTAGGAACACCTGTTCTTTCCATGGCATAGACTGACCAGGTAGATCCAGGTGAAAGCTATGATTGCTTATTGACTATTATGATATAGTATAATATACACTGAGTGTACAAAATAGTAAGAACACCTTCTTCTTCCATGACATAGACTGACCAGGTGAAAGCTATGATCGCTTATTGATGTCACTTGTTAAATCCACTTCAATCAGTGTAGATGAAGGGGAGGAGACGGGTTAAAGAAGGATTTTTAAGCCTTGAGATAATTGAGACATGGATTGTGTATCATTCAGAGGGTAAATAGTCAAGACAAAATCTTTAAGTGCCTTTGAACGGGGTATGGTAGTAGGTGCCAGGCTACCCGGTTTGTGTCAAGAACTGCAACGATGCTGGGTTTTTCACGATCAACAGTTTCCCGCGTGTATTAACAATGGCGTATTAACGTCCAGTCAACTTGACACAACTGTTGGAAGCATTGGAGACAACATGGGCCAGCATCCCTGTGGAACGCTTTCGACACCTTGTAGAGTCCATGTCCCGACGAGGCTGTTCTGAGGGCAAAAAGGGGGGGTGCAACTCATTATTAGGAAGGTGTTCCTAATGATTTATAGCCGCGGGCGCGGTTATTATCACCTTGAAAGAACGCGCGGACAGGACCAACCTCTAATGACATCACTCACTTCTCTCCTCCCGCTGATCGACTTGAGGTTTCATCAGGTTTCTGGTTACCGGCTGCGGACAGGCAATATCTCACACCATTCATTCTCAGGCACCGAAACACTAGAGAGAAGTTACCCGGGCAGAGTGAGCCTTTAGCGACATGATGGCAGAGGAGAGCCGGGGGAAACGACGGAAACAAGCGAACCCGAGAAGGAATCAAGGTATGAAATGTTCCGCACTGTGTAGTAAATTGTTGATATTGCTGTCTGCCGTTCATATTGATGTGTAGATCTCGCATGATTGAGAAGGTGTAGTGCGGACTGTAATTATGATTTTGCTACATCTGGACCTGTAAGGTTTCTAGAGGTTGTTTAATTTATAAACTTTGGTAACAGAATAAACGTTACTTAACATATACATAGCCTACGGTCTGT